>NW_024370374.1:5417523-5647523 GCF_014805655.1 Passer montanus | reverse complement strand
CACCAGCCAGGCTTTGTTTATCCCCACCATTTAGTTATTATTTCATTACCTGGCTGTGTTTTCATCCTTTGTAAATAATTCTCTGCAGTACAAATATGTTTACAGGTGGATCTTGTCCTAAGCAGTTAATTAATAAGTTGGCATTTTAATAAAGCAAGTAAAGCAGCCATGAAAAATAATATTTATTAGTGTCCCTTTTCTTGGTGAAACAGGAGAGAGAAGGAAACTGATTCATTACTAATTGCTATGTGCTTGAACAATCAGTTTCTCTCTGCCTAATATCCAATTTTTAGCCTTTTCTTTACCTTCATTGCTTTATTTTTTGTCATAGGAAAATAAATAGACTCAGTTTGTTGTTCATGAGGGAGTTCTAATCTGAATATTTCTCTATGAAGAGAATTGATAGCATTAAGAAGCAGCACTTAGAATGTTTGTGTAACTGAAATGTTTTATAATTTTCTTTTTGTTTTCATAAGGGAAACTATTCACATCAGGCAGGTTTCTTATCTGGAATGTCTTTAATGACAGTTAGTATCTGTTCCATTCAAAGCAAATACATTTTTAAAATGTCTGCTCCAAGTTTGTTTTTTTTCCTAAATATTTATGTTCCTAAATATCTATGTATGTATATTTCCTAAATATCTATATGTCTTGTATTATGGAGTTTATGTATTTTTTTCTAGTAGTGCTTGGCCACTTCATTAAATACAGTTATTTCACTTAATTGTGCAAGGTATTTCCTTGTGCAACAAATAATGAATTCTGAAAATTAATCGGCATGATTTTTTTTATTGAGACATTTTCTTTTGGCACCAGTTCTTAAAGTAATACGTATAAAGTTGTAATAAGTTGTTATTCCTTAATTATTTTTTGTCAAACTTACAAATTCAGAAAGACTTTGCATGACTCCAGGAATATTAAAGTAGTGTGCACTTACTAATTCCTTTTTAATTCAGCCAGCTTCTATATTTCCCTCCAGTTCACAATATTCTTTTTTTTTTTAAACCAAAGTGAAATGCTTGAAAATCTTCTGGGACTTAAATGCTGAGTTATTGTTGTCAGTCAGCCTCCATCGCTGTGAATTAATTGCTTTTTTAACTTCAGGAATTCTTTCTGATGTGTGATGTATTTGAGATTAAATGTTTGCCACTTTGTAGTTAAATGTAATAAGTTAATATTAGATTATTTGAATATACATAATATAATAGTTAATAAGCTCTTTCCTTCATGTATGTGCTCAGCTACTCTGGGTTTATTTTGACAGATTCACTTGACCTTCACTCAGTGTTGGGTCAAAATTTCTCCTGTTTAAGTGCTTTGGGCTGCAGAGTGTCCGTGACCTCAATAGCATCTCAAAATCCATAAAATAAATAAAATCGAAGGGGAAAAGGCATAGCTGGACTGGCTGGAAGGTTCTTTTGCTGCTTGCCTCTCACTTGCACAGGTGAACTCAGCTCAGAGCCCCTGGCTGAGTTTCTGAGTCCTGAGCTGATGTTTAATTGTCAGCCCTCCTGTGCAGGCAGGTTTTTCTCAGAGCACTGCTGAGGTGGAAGTCCAGTCTCTGTGGTTTTACTCAGGAGAACTGTAATGAGTCTGGGTTTTAACAAAGCTTTTAAACTCACCCTCAACTTCAGCAGCTGTTACTTTTATAAGATTCACTTCCCATATGTTCTCTGAGTTCCTCAGGGGTTATTTTCACCCAGGAGGTCACCTGCTTTCCCTTATATTCAGAATTTCATTACTCTTTAAGAGACATAAGGAACACCAAAAAATGTAGCTGATTCTGATGATAAAATCTACTAAAAATTACAATTTTCAAACCACAAATGACATTTCCAGTGTACTGTAACCCGTAGCCCCACAGAGGCTCCAAGGCAAGAGAGACACAGCTGGAGAGCAGTGAACTCCCAAAACCCAGAACAAGTGCAGTGGTCTCAGCTGCAAATCTCTGTAATAGCTGGGATTTTACAGTGCAATCATGATTTTACACTCTGAAACTCTATTGATGAGCTTTTCCTGTTGGGCTTTCCCTATTGATCTACCTTCTAAAATTTATTGAATGTTCATCACGGGGTTTTGGTGGGAAAATGCTGCTACATTTCTTTATTCCTGAAGAAATGCTCTGTAGTCTAAGGGAGTATTGGAAATATTTTGGAACAAGGATGAAGCTTATTTCCTGTGTGAGCCTGTGCTAATTCCACAGGATGATGCAAAGATCATGGCTTTATTCTCCAGTTTCATTAGGCTCAACAGAAAAGAAATTTTGATTTCTATGTCAGTGTAAAGAATACCTTGAGTCTTGTTTTTAAATGGAAATGGAATTACTTTAAAATTAGTGAAGCTTTTCCTTTTTAAGAAGAGTCCAATCTAGACTATGAATGTAACTCCCTGAGTTCCCTTGTGGAATAATAATATTATTTACAGGACCTCCAATTTTATGGTTAAATCTCAAAGGTGAGAAATTATTTTAACTGTTTGGGCTGGAGGATAAGGGTTCTCACCCTCAGCTGAGCTAGGTGAACAAAAATAACATTTAAATGCTGCTTTTTTTTTTTTTCCCTGCAACTCGGAATTGAGGTGATTCAGCAACTGTGGGCTTATTCCCTTTTTTAGAAAAAGCATGACATAGTACAAAGACATGTGAAAGTTCACTTATGTGCTCTTGAGTTCCTCAAACTGATTTCCTAAACTGATATTTACTCAGAGAGCCTTAGGACTAATTATATTTAGAGTTAATTATAGATATATAGAGTTATAATATATATAGAGAAAGTTAATTATATTTAGAGTTAATGATATATATAGAGTTATTATATATAGAGAGTTAATTATGTTTAGAGTTTAATGACATTCCTTACACTGTCACAGATAAAACAAAGCCCATGAGGATGTTATTTCCTCCAGCTCTTGGCCACTTTATCTCTGTAAAATGCCAACAATATCCACAATATTCCCTCCCAGAGGTCTCAGGAGCTCGGTGAGACGTGTGAATTCCCTGCCAGAAGTGCGTGTACAAAAGCAGAGTGCGGGGCAGGGCTGCTGGAGGTGATGCTGTGGCTTTCCTGGGACAACCAGCAGCCACATCCCTTTTCCCATACATAAATGGCAGCTAGCAATAGCTAGAAACAAAAGGCCCCTCTCTCCCTCTCTGAATACAGTGACATTCATTCTCAGAGAAGCAGGGGCAGCTTTTTGAAAGCAGACTTCTTCAGTCCAACAATAACACACAATGAGTTATTGACTTGTTTATATATGGAGCTCTTTTCAGTAACTAACTCTGACTCCCCACAGTCTGGACAAATGATTGATTTCGTTGTTAGAAAAAGAGAAAGCTCTTGCACTAAACTCTGTAGTGCAAACTACTTTTTCCCCATTTGTTCCCCCACTGAATAGGACCTTATTAAAATGCACTTTCCAAAAAATACCTGCAGCTGGCCTTTATAAGCGTGTTTTGTATATATAAATAAGTAATTTGTCCCACTCTTTTGTATGGTAACAAACCATTGGAGAATCTTGTTGACACAGATATGAAGGTTGAGTGTCAGAGAATTTTGGTTAAACAGTATTATTTCTATTGATCTACATAAAAAGCATAATTGTAAAGGTATTTACAGTATCTGTTTGCTGTTTGGTTACAAATAATGACTTCTAAAAATTAACCATTAGGCATGATTTTTTTTCGTTTCGACATTTCCTTTTGGCACCAGTTCTTAAAGTAACATGTATAAATATGTTATTGTGATACTTTAATGTCTATGGTCAAACTAAACAAATACTTTAATAACTATTAATTGAACTTTTAACTTTTGCATATTTTTGTAATATACAATTTATGGGAGGGTTTATGTGCTCAGTATGTTAATTCTCCATATATGTATATACACAGAATTTTATTTTAAAGAAAATGAACCTTATATCTTTAATTACTATGGGTTATCTTTAATAAGCAAACAAGTGCTTTGTTTCTTTTTCACTAATATGAATACTAAGGCATATTACTTTAAAAATATGCTGTAAATACCCCATAGGTGCATTGTAGGAAGAATTTAATATTGCCAAGAGGGGATGCAGAGTCCCAATGAGCCTTGCAATTTGCTGGTTACACATCACAAGCAGTCAGGGACTCATTAACATGTTGCTGAAGGTGTTTTCCAATGCATTTTGCTGACATAAAAACATACAAATTTAAATGGAATGAATTAATGGAGCTATTGCCACAGTGATTCCCCAGGTTTTTATTTGGGATGTTGTGTTAGCCATGGCACACAGAATGGAAGATGTGAGCGTTTTGCTGCAGCTTCACATCAATTCTGTAGAAATGAGAAGTCAGAAGGAAGTGAGCTATCACAGCCCTTGTGTACATGTGAATATTCCTTGTGTTCCTTACAAGATGGAAGAAGTGTTGGGGTTTGGGTTGCATAGGTTTCTGTGTTTCTATTTCTGACGTAAAAAACTGGGAAAGTGTAAACTGTGGATTTCTAATGTATTAGCCTTGAATCTTGATATTTTTTTTTATTCTAATTTGAGTTTATCTTGTCACACCTTGATTTTACTAATTTGCATTGTTTCTGACTTTTGTGTATGCATTTCTTTTACCTTCATTCTTTTCACTCTCAATATTTGTTTCCCCCCAAAATATTTTTTCTTATCACACTTCTTTTTTCTTTTTTAATGTATTTTTCCTGACATAATTTGTCTCCATCTTGGAGTGTCAGTACAGACAGTTCACCAGTTCCCACCTAATTGCCCAGATAGAGCTGTTTTACAAAATTAATAATATTAACTTGATTTAATATTATTATTAGAGAGCCCTAAGGTTCTCTGAGTAAATATCAGTTTAGGAAATCACAATATGATATTCAGATGTTCACTAAACCTTGATAGAACTCAGTTAGAATTATCAAAGATTTATTTTTTAAAAAAGAGCTGCAAGGGGAAAAATTAACAATGTTTCTCTGCTCTTATCCATTTTCCTATGAACACCAGGTATTAGCATAATTTTTGAGACAGGATGTATAAACAAAGCAAAGACTATTTTCTATAAAAGATCATGTGTAGAGCAGAAGTTTGCTGCAGAAATGAATGCCTGTCTTGTTATCTCTAACTTCTGTTTATCAGGCTTGGGGGTGGAGACCAGGAGCTGGGAGCAGCATCATTTTCAGCTGGTTGTGGGGGCCTGGGGGAGGAAAAGGAAGAGCTATTCTTGTGTGTAGCTTCTGTAGCCTTTTGTGAGGAGCCTGAGCTGCGTCAGGGTTTCTGTGATCTCAACGCATCCCCTCTGACAATCGAGTGGTGCCTCCCCCTGTGTGCCTGAATGTCCTGGCACAGACCCTCAGCTCTGCTGCCTGCTGGAGTTGGTGGCTTTTTGCTCATTTAATTGAAGGAATAAACCAGAAAATTCCACAGATATTGGAGGGTTTGATCTGCAGCCCTGGAAGAGGCTTGGATTGATGTAAAAATACAATATACAGACATTAAGCAGAAAAATCATAAACTTATGTTTCTAGAGTTGTAAGTAAGAATACGTCTTAAGTAAGTGGGAAACTGGATAAGTAAGATGGTGAAAGGTTTATAGTGTAGTAATAGCATGGAGTAGGTTGGGAGTTTAGAAGTTACAGTATGTGTGCCTGTGAGTTAAAAGCCCATTGGATAAGAGTACCCAGAGTGCAGCAGAATTAAGTAAAGGTGATAGGCTAGAAAAGCAAAATATACCCTGTGGCAACTGCCCATTGGGCTAGAAAGTTCTATATTGCCTTGTAACAAAGAACTTGGGACTACTCTGAGCTCTGACTGGCTGCTTGCTCCTCCAAAATCTCACAGCCTCTGAGACTGTTGTTTATCTGAGCAATAAATCCTTCTTAGCTTAAAAATAATCCCATCCCTTCATTACTGACAGCAACGATAATAACGTCCAAACCTGGACTCAAGGCTTCACCACCAGAGGCTTCCAGAAAATCTGGGAACAGCAGCTCTGTGTGGCTCTCAGGCTTTTGTCTGACCTGCAGCTTCAGGTGTTGTGCACACAACCACACAAGGGCAGTCGGAGCCTGGTCTTTGGAAGATATTTGTGCCAATTTGTGGGATAAGTTACAGTCATTGGGCTGGAGAAATATATATTTTCTATGAAATGCGCCAACAGTTGAAATATTATTGAGTCACAACAGTCCTATTTAGCAGTGATAGAAGAATAAAATTCAGCATATGCTGAGAAAGCAGGGCACTAGATTTGTGTCCTCCTTTTTCACTACAGAGAAGTGAGGATGCAGGGTGTGATTTCAAAGAACTGCGACTGAAATCAACTCTTTTGGCTTAAACTTTTGTTTCATTTTTCTTTGAAGATGGTTTACTTTATTTTTACTTGTGCATGAAAGTTCAGATCTTTGTGCTCTGAAATCTTTGAGTGCTTTTAGAATTTGTCATAGCAAAGGTCTTAGCTCCTTTGCCCAGGTATTTTCCATATTTAGAATCAGTTTTAGCAATGATTTCTATCAAAGGAAAGGCATGTCCCATACAGCTAACTTGGCTCATGCCAGGAAGAAAGCTTTTCTGTGTTAACAGGACTCATCTTTAACTTTTATATTTACCTAAAAGCTTACCCTGTTCTGCTGGCTTCCCTTTGAGCTGTAACTGCTGAAGACCAGTGGGTGGACTGGTGTCAGTCAAGCTGAGCACAGACAGAGCCCCTCTGCCTTTCCAGAGGTTCCATTTACCACTTGCTTCACTTGCCACTCTTTTTTTAGCTGAATGCTCTGGGTGGTTTAAAACATTGGGATGGTAGATGAAATCCTGCTTTCATTGGGGTCAGTAACTGATAATTTCTGTTACCTGTTAATAAAATTGTTCATTTTTTCAGATGTTTGTGGTTCTCTTGCTCTGAGCTATACAGAGAACAATTAAGCTGAAATGCTCAAGACCAACATATAGTGTTCTTTGTAGTCTAGAATTAGCACAACAATTTCAGAAGGTACATGCATAAAGAAAGGTAGAGAAAATTTGGTAAGGAAGATGAAGCATTTATGTACATTTTTATGGTTTATCTTAGCAAATTTTTGCTTATGATTTTCTCTAAATTTTCTGTAAATGTGAGCTCTTGGATGCCTACAGATACAGACACAACTAGCCCACATGCAAATTTCCAAACTGATGCTACATTCAAAATTGTTGAAACAAAAGAACAGGCTATCTTTAATTCTTCATGCCTTTGGAATTTGCATTTTAAATTCTGCCAATCTATATATTTATGTGCATCTATTGCCTTTAACTTTAATAAACCTAGCTGCTCCTGGTGCCTTGGGAAGGCAAAAACCTGCCACTGCTCAGAGAGGAAAATGCACCTGGGAGGCCAATCCCACCATAGGTAGGGCACAAGTGCATTTAAAGAGAAAAAGTGAATTTAAACCAAAAAAGTGCATTTAAACCCCTCAAGGAGCTGGAAACTGGGAATTTTATACAACCCCCACAAAACTGCTGACTACTGTCACAACTAGCATGGTTCAGTTTTCTTTTTAACCTCACCTCTAGTGCATTTAACTTAGGCATAGCTTTCACCACTTTAAAATAACTTTCACCACTTCCCACTACTTTCAAAACTTATTTGGCATATATGAAGTTTTTAGATTATTCATTCTGAAAAGTGTGGTTTTTTGTTAATTACTTTGCAAGCCAAGGAACTCAAATAACCTTTAAAAGATATCCATTTTCTATTTGATGCAAAAAAAGAGCAAGCACTTAAAAATGCTTCTATGAAAATGTATAAGAAAGTGCCATATGCATTTATATGAAAATTCTTCTTATGAGTTTTTAATCCCTGTGTCTGTAGTATGTCATTATTCATTCATCAGCTAGAGTTTGCTTTTAGGAGGAAAAAATCATTAGGTGTTTGCATTTATATGAAAATTCTTCTTATGAGTTTTTAATCCCTGTGTCTGTAGTATGTCATTCATTCATCAGCTGGAGTTTGCTTTTAGGAGGAAAAAACCATTAGGTGTTCTTTCAGTGATAGCAGAAGAGTTGTGTTTAAAGCCAGAGGAAGTAAGTGAATTACATACAGCATTTTTGTTGACAAATAAGAGGAAAAGAAGACCATAAAGACTGTATTTGAAGGCCTGAAAAGTTATTTTTTGGCATTGAAGCTCACGGTGATCTCCATGTAAAATCTGGACAATTTCGTACCACTCTCCTTCTTAATGACCCAGTAAAGTAATTGCCAAAAACAATTTCAGGTTCCACATTTCTGAATCTTCAGATTTCCATCTTTTTCTGTGGGGCGTTGTGCTCCACAGATGTAAAAGGTAATTTCTCCAAGAGAGAAAGGGCAAGATCAATAACTTAATCACACACCATAATATGATATTATATATTATATCATATATATATATATCAAACAAAAGTCTCCTGTACTATATGTATGTGACTCTATTTTGAATTTAGTCTCTCCTTGGCTTATAAATTATTCTAATTATTATTACTGTTCTGTTAATAATTTTAATTATTCTTATCAGAAATAATCAAATACCTTGTAAAGTCAGCGTCAATACTGGCTGGCAGGGAAAACTTCAGTTCTTATTAAAGTAAATGAATTTATGATGAATGGCGACTATTATGAATAATTTTTATAGAACAATTATTCATATTCTGGAAGGCCTCTGAAGGTAAGCCTTTTTTCTTTGGAGACAATTCTTGCACTTTACCCCCAATTTTGTTCTCTTCCTTTGTCTTCCTAGCTCCATATTGAGTGGTCTGACATAGACTTGAACTTTCTTCTCTTTTCTGGCCTTTTCTGTGTAAAACCATATTGAAGGTTGACTTCCAGCTCCAATTACCTCCATGAAAAATCAAAAATTGAGTGGTGGGATGAGGATCCATGCCTGACAACCACAGATTGACTTCTGCTGATCTCTAACACTGATAAAAAAGGAAGTAAAAGCACCTAGCTCCCAGTTCAGTGTAAGAAGCAGAGCAGAGCCACTGATTGTGCCCCCAAAGAGAATTTTGGTAAGTGCAATTTCATTCTTCCTCCCTCACTGTGGCAGAATGGAAATTAATTTCATGAGCCTTTTGCTTGCACAGATTTTCACTGCCTTTATTTTCATGATGAAAATGTAGAGTAAAGATTGTGTCCTCTCCTTCCTTATCCCTGCCAGCCCTCTTTCTGCCCATGTGCTTGGGAAAGGATAAAAATAAAACAATCAGTGACTGGATAGGAATCTTTAAATGATGTAAAAACTCAATATATTCCAATTTAGTTGCTCTAGATTTGTTTGGTGTCATCCAAGCCCAGGTAGAGGAAGGATTCATCCTTCCCTGAGAGAGAACCTCCCTGACTGCAGTGTTTTTTTCTCAGATAATCCAAAGGGGTTGGGGTATAGGTCATACTTTTTATCAATTCTGAACATTTCTAAAGGAATAGGACATTTTCTTCCAATTTTCTTTGTTTTTCTAATATATGGTTGCTCTTGCTTGTAAACCAATTTTTAGAAGAGATTTTTCAACCGAGCAAAATATTTAGTATTCAGTTAAGAGTTTAGGTAGATCTTTGCTTTTGTTAGAACTGTGCTGCTGCTCTAATTACAAACATTAAACTCTGTTCTTGTCTTTTAGGGGGAAAATGTAGTTTACAATGTCAAGATTCAGTAAGCTAATAATAAGATTATGCAGGAAATATTATAATGAAAAGCTATTAAATCAAACATTTTTCTTACAATATCTCATGCTGGGAAGTTGTCAGCAGATTCTACAAATGAAATATTAATACAAAATTGATGGCAGTTAAAAGTGAAGAATTATTTCAGAGTAAGTTTCTTGATGGCAAAAAGAAATAAGCCCTTCAGATATGATTTTATTAATATATGCATATTATCAGAATGCTACCTGTAAATGTATATTAATGGATATTATTCAATTTCTTGGAATAATTAAAAATATTTAAAGAATTATATCAATGATATTTTACTTCTCCACCAGTAATTAATAATTGAGGTTAGCTTGTCTCAGTAATAATACTTCTCATTATTTACTAATTTCTAATACATCAAAAATTTTTTAAATAAAACAGACTCACTAAACATCACATGTACCCCTCAATCCTGATCTCATTACTTTGGCAGAAATTCTAAATTATCTGCCTGAGGTCAGCAGGAATTGCTTTTCCAGTTCCATGTACTTGGCAATTTTATCTCTGCCTACTAAAAGGAGTGTACCAAACCAATTAGTTTTTAAGGACCAATCACTTATTACCAGAAATATGGAAGTAGAAGACTAACAATATTAATTATGACCATTACCAAAATATTGCCCTGAACCACCCTTGAAATGTTTAGAAGGCCATGAAAATAAAAACAGAGCAACGAAATTCATGTAGATGAGGAGAGAAAAATGTATTGTGGGCAAAATATTAAAAATGTTTTTGGTTCTAGATTTTCCACTGAACATTATTATTATTATTATTATTATATTATTATTATTATTATTATCATCATCATCATCATCATCATCATTATCATTATTGTCATTATTGTCATTATTGTTATTATTGTTATTATGCATTAATTCTATTTATATTCACATTAATATATAAATATATTATTGATGTTTATTTCCAGTAAATATTATTATTAGAGATCACAAATATATCATAAATATATAATTGTATATTGCAATTAATTTTTATATAAATTTATAAAATATATATTATTGATATTTATTCCCAAGAAATATTATTATTAGCTAGTCCAATAAATATTATTCATTTAGAGACACCAAATTTTCTCTTTGGAGCACGTAAATTGATAACCCACACATACAAATCCATTTGATTTAATATGATGTTGAGAATTATATGCAAAAGCCATTCAGGTCATACACTAACTCGAGCAGAGTATTTTAGCTCTCCTCCAAAAGGCTTCTGGCCAACTAAAAACCAGGGAGGTGGTGCCAGGTACTGCCTCCACCCAGTGCCCAAACACCTCATGTGGGTCACACATCCCTTGAATTCCTTTAGGAAGAATTTCTTACAGAAGGGGTGACTGGGCATTGGAAGGGACTGCCTTCAGCAGGGAGGTGCTGGAATCACCATCCCTGCAGGTGTTTAAGGAAAGGCTGGATGCTGCACTCTGTTGGAACCCTGGTTAGTGAGAATTTCAGACTTTCTGTGCTGCCAGGCACTGACCCCCAAGAGAACACTGCATTGACCTGAGGCCGTGGAGAAGGCTTCCAAAATGGAATGGCAGAACTGGGATTGTGGGTGTGGAGTTTGAATAGAAGTATGTGATATCACATGGCTGGAAACTGAGAGTTTAAGGGTTTAGAATACAGTAATATATATAAAGCAAGATGGAGGTTTTAGGGTGGAGGCTGGTCCTTCTTCTTCACCTTCTTCACCTTTTCCATGGGGTTGGGTGGTTTTGTGTAACTGGATAAAAAAGTCCACACTGTGTGGTTGGTTATTGGGTTAAAAGTAAAAATAATTTAGGTGTCATTTCTCAGTTGTACAGTTTATCCTTAAAAGGCCTTGTGGAGAGGCAGAAACAGCTCCATTTTTACCTTGTTAGAGTGAAGTGCTGCAGAACTCAGGGTTTGTGAGTGATAAGAACCAAGAAACATCTGAGTCCAAACAAGAAATACCATCTCACACATTTAACCCCCACCCTGGCAGAAAAAATAAAATTTAAAAAAAAAAAAAATATATATATAAACTCGACATGACTCAGTGCCATGGGCTCAGTGCCATGACTCACCTGGCAGAAAAAAAAAAAAAAAAAATTAAAAAAAAAAAAATATATATATATATAAAACTCGACATGACTCAGTGCCATGGGCTGGGTGACCAGGTGGTGATGGGTCATGGGCTGGACTCAGTGACCTCAGAGGTCTTTCCCAGCCCAGCTGCTCTGTGACTCTGGGCAGGGATCTGCTCTCCCCTGGGCAGCTCTGCCCTGAGGACAGCCAGGAGTGACCAGCAGGAAGGGAGCAGCCCCTCTGAGCTGGGCAGTGGGTGCTGGGTGCAGGGCACTTGAGGAGACAAAGGACTCTGCAGATGCAATGTGAGTCCAGCAGAAGCTGTTTATTCTGCTTGTAAACATGTATATTTACTTCTTACCTTGGTCTGCACAGCCACACATTGTTTGATTGGTAGCTCCATGTGAGAATCAAAACACCAGAAACTTCCACAGACACTAAAAGATTGAATCTATGACCTTAGAAGAAGCTTAGATTGATATAAAAATACAATACACAGGCATTAAACAGAAAAATAATACACTTATGTTTCTATAGTTATAAGTAAAATATACCTTAAGTGAAAAATTGTATTAATAAGATAGTGAAGAGTTTATAATGTAAGAGTACACTCATATAAAGTAACTAAGAATTTAAAAATTATAATAGAAACATGTACCTATGAGTTAGAAGCCCATTAAAGTACCTGCAGTACTGCAAAAGTAAGTAAAAATAAATAAATTAAAAACCAAATAAACCCTGTAGTAACTGTCTATTAAATTAGAAAGTTCTATATTACCTTGTATCAAAGAAACTTGTGACTACTTTTAAGCTATAGCTAAGAGGTAATTCCTTTAAAATCTCACAGCCTCTAAGACTAATGTTTTACTGAATAATGAATCATTCTTAACCCAAAAATAATCCCATTCTTTCATTACTAACTGCAACAATAATATCTCTGCTTTGTCCACAAGGCAAGCAGGCATCTTTTTATTTATCCAATTGGTAGATGCTGTAAGAGTCATTTTACTTGGGTTGACACCCCTTTGTCTATTAACAACTTTTCTACTTCTTTCTTCTCTACATCAGCTTTTTTATCCCCAAGGATGACCTTGTTCTTTAGTTCCAGAAGGTGAGGCTGGTTCATTCAGTACATGTCCATTTTCCTGTAAATACGATCCTACAGGTACTCACAGCTCTCTGATTCTTTTTGCAGTTGCGACATCCATTGCCCAGAGAATTTTTATTTTGAATAACTATGTCAGTTGTCAATATTTCACTTGTCCTTCAGTGTGGATATTAATTTCAATGTCACTTGATATTAGCCTGCATACAAATTTGGTAGTGTTTCCACGTTAAATGATCAAGCTTTAAATAGTCCCTATTTTTGTAATTTTTCTAACTCAACAACTTCTTGTAATTAAAACAGAAGGTGTTGATTGCACTAGAGGGCATATTAATTATCATATGTATTCCAATAAAATGTAGATATATTTAATCAATCCCAGATTGGATTTTTATTCACTAACCGCTTATACATTTAACCAATGACTAATTGTTAACATAATTGGTATCACTGGGCTACATTATATTTTTCATATTAAATGTTTTTCATTTTAAAAAGGGCTGAATCTGAACATCTGAACCCACGGTAAATAATGAATTGTGGCACTGTTGCAGCCTTACTTGTGATGTTGGTTTTTTTCTGGTTTCTCATTACCTAATGACATAGTATTGTTTCTTTTTTACAATTAAAGCAATGAAGGGCCAAGAAAGTCCATTTCTTTCATCCCTTAGCCTTTCTCCTGTGAGATTCTAGAAGCTGAGTGCTGTTGAAGCTGTATTTTGAAACTGGGCACATGGAGCTGCAGATAGGTGCACAATGTGATTTTCAAAATCTGGACAGCTATTCCCCTCTACTGGGAGGGAAAATGCTGGAAACTGGTGGGAATGTCATCATGACTTCACTCATTACTCATTAAGAAAAGTCTTCCCCATGATTCCCAATGGTGTTTGTTTTGCCTTGTTTAGAAAATAATTACAGCTGCTGAGCTCAGCTCGTGGCATAAATCAATACTGCAGCTGCTGAAGCCTGGCTGATCTGCAGCAGCTGAGGGTTTGTTTCTCTCAGTGTAAACTCTTACTGCTGCTCTGACAATTGGGTGTCCCCTGCCCCTTGTTCAGGTGGCAATTGACAGGTTCAGAGCAGGGTGGCTCAGAGCAATCTCTGATAACATGAGGGGCTCGGGGTAGCTGAGCATTAAAACTGACAGCTGACTTTGCAGAGCCAGTCTAAACAGGAGCAGCATGAATGGATGCTGGTAATAACAGATGGACCCCATGCACTGACACAACACAAATACCTGGTACTCCTGTTTGCTGGGGATTTACAGCAGCATCAGCAGAGCTGGCAGGATTGCCTTGAAACCAGTGCAGAATCACCATCATTAGAATCTGTGCAATTAGAAACCAGCTATTATAAATATTCATCAATCCAGGCACAAGTGACTTATACTATATACAGTATAGTCATATACAAGTGACTATATTATATATAATATAGTGGGAAGCATTGCCCACTGGAAAGGCTCCTTTATTTTGTTCTAAGGACACCTAGGGTAAGCTTGATATTTGAAAGCATGGCAGTGATGATTTTCCCTGTATTTAGATCTCTTCTATTCTTCCTTGGTTTGAAGCATTCTCTTGTCCTTCCCAATTCTTCAATATATATGCAGATATATATATATAAAGTGACACAGGCATCCCTCACCTGGGTGAGTTACGGAAGGAGAAAATAAAATAACCTCAGAGTAGCAAGAAATAGCCCTAGAGTAGCAAGAAAAGCAGGCTGCTCTCCTCAGGTGGAGCTTTGCAAGGCTGCAAACTCCTCTCCCATCCCTGCCCTCACCCTGCCACATTCCAGCAGAGGAGATGACCCTTCTATGTTTTTAACGAGAAAAGAAGTTTATTCTTTGCATGTGTTGAGTTGTTTTTGGGGCTTTTTTTTTTTTTTGTTTTGCTACGTTGTGCTCTTTTACCATTCCCCTCTTTTACCATTCCCCACCCAGCTCCTGTACAAGTGTCACTTCCATGATGAGTTTTCCTGGAGAATGAGGAGTAAAATGTGTAGGCTCTCTGTGGCACAAAGAAAGCAAGCATTTTTTTTCAACTTATGCGTACGTAAGCCTTCTTTTGTGAATAAGACTCATAGGGTCAGATAATGTTTAAAGGGAAAGGCTTTATGTCTCTCAGGCCTGCATGTTTCCACATGGATGCTTCTACACACACACAGATTGAATTATGAACAGACCTATTAATGCTGGGATCACAAAAGGTCAAGTTTTGTCTTCTTTTACCTCTATTCAGAATTGCTTTTGAAAGGGGGGAAAAAAAGGGATTTGCAGGAAAAAAAAAGATTCATGATGAAGAATTTTACAGGTCTTTTTTTTCCTGTCCTTTAGCAACATCTGGGAGTTGGAAAAAAATTCTTATTATGTAAAATAGTCCAGGGGTATTGTATTACTACATTTTAATATATCTCCTTTGGGTCACTTGGAAGGTTTCCTAATGGAATGACCTCCTACATAAGGAACAAAAACACCAAAAAGGAACTTTAGGAAAATATTCCTGCTACTATAATGGACGTGTTTAACTGAAGAAAAATTGTCAAAGTATTCCAAGAAAAATCTTTAAATGTCGGTCATCTTTTTGGATTTCTTTTTCAGGAAAATCTTTCATTGAAGTTGAACTATTCCTTTAGACTATTCATTTGAAAAGTTATATTAAACTTTAATATCCACATCCACATAAAGGCAGATGTTACAAAGTTCTCTTCCAGATCTCCTCATAAGTAATATTTCTATAATTTTCACCTTTTTTTGCTATAAGAAAATCAAATAATCTCATTGAAGACCACCCACTGTATTTTCACGTTCAATATCCAATGGTGCAAAGTCCTGAAATAACTCTAATACCTAAAATATAAATTCTCCTATATGTTCCACAGAGGAAATGTTTGAGAGAACTCAGGAAACAGGAGATGATTTTAAGATGGCAAAAAGTTAAAGTTATACCCTAAAGCTCTGCATTACTTTTGGTACAGTTTTGGGTATGTGTTTGCATGTGTACATCAGTGCAAATACTTGTAAAAACAAGTATTTAAGTTCACCAATACTCCCTTTTTGTAATTCTAAAAATGTATTTCTATGTCTGCTTTTATTTGCAAAAAATGATACAAAACATCCTGAAAAAGAAAAATGCATAAGTGATATAAAATTTTTGAGTGTGATTAAGGCTGGACATTAATCATAGAAGCCCAGAGAAACCTATTGAAATTAAGGAAATTGATACGGTGATAACAAATTAAATACATTAATAGAAAAGGTGATTCACATGGAAAGAATCATTGGCATTATTTTTATAATTTAAGAATTGATGACTCAAAAATTGATAAAATTATCTAGGAATCCCTACAGGCTGAGGTAAATGAGATTAATGGAAGGAAGTCAACTTTGACACTGTATAAAATTAGGAAAGAAAATTATAGCAAAATACTGTAATGCTGCTATATCAACACCAACCTCTGAAACTTCTTTTTTTTAATATTTTTTTTCCACAGCCTTAGGAAAGAAAGCCATAGTGAAAAAAAAAAAGCTTATAGCTTTGTCTTCAAAAAGAGTACAGATATTTTATTTCAAGTAAAAATAACAGTGGCTCAATTAAGATGAAAATAAAACATTACAAAAATACCCATGCATAAAATAGATAAACAACAGGATCCCATCACAAGGCTCATTACATTTTTTTCCCTTCCAAGTACTTAATGAAATTCCAGAAGTCACTTTTGCATGTTATCCTTGAGTCCTGTTACCTTTGTTTTTTGGCAAGGGTCAGTGCCAGCAACAGCTGGGCTGGGCTGGGTTGATGACAATGTTCATATTCTTTTTGATATGCAGGAATCTAGGTTTGTGGTTTTTTGATTGATATATTTTACTTATAAGGGAATAGAATAAGGTAAAATAATGTAGTAATAAAGAACAATCTGTTCCAGCAGTGGCAAAAGACTTCCCTTCTATATATGTGATGCTGTCCTTTAAAAAAAATTGTGGGGTGAATAAAACTGGAAAATCTCTGGCAGTTCAGGACTTCATGGGTGCCTTGCTGGTGTGAACATGGTTGTGTGTGTGAGCATGTTCTGTGTGTTTTGTGTTTTCCCTCTGCAGTGAAATTGTCTGGCTGCCCACCCAATCCACAGCCATAACTCCTTAGCTGCCATGCACAATCTACCCCAGTTATTTCTCCGGAGCCATTAAAACTAATGGCATATGTAATCTAATTTCCTTTGAGTTAGATGCACAATTACTCATGAGAAATGAATTGAGGAACCAAAGACAGCTGGAGGCACCAGTTCAAGCACTCAGTGGTCCCAGTATTTTGTGTTTGTAAATGTAAAGCTCACACTTCCTAATAATAATCAGATTTTTACGTGAGGAGAACATAGCTCCTTAGGTGTGCTCCTATGCTTCACTTATATAACTGGGCTGTGACTGGTAAGACTGCAATTCTGAATCCTGAAAGTTCTGCAGACAAATGTTTTGAAAGCATTTGGGCTGGGTTTTTTTTTTATTTTATTTTGTAAGTGCCCCTCTTTTGAGCAGCCTGCTGATGTTTGCCCTTTCTGGAGGCCAATTCCATTAGCATTTCGTAGTGGTTTACAAAATGGAACATTGGGATGGTGGGGATCACACAGTTAACATGATCAGCTATATCTGCAAAAATGTAAATTCCAAACAGGAGCTACATGGTTACTGTGTTCAGATGGAAGCATTGCCCACTGCAAAGGCTCCTTTATTTTGTTCTAAGGACACCTAGGGTAAGCTTGATATTTGAAAGCATGGCAGTGATGATTTTCCCTGTATTTAGATCTCTTCTATTCTTCCTTGGTTTGAAGCATTCTCTTGTCCTTCCCAATTCTTCAAGAATATATACATACATATATAAATATAAAAAACATATAAAAATATATTTATATAAAAATATCTTTATTTATATTTATTATCTATATAATGTAATATACTCATATATACTATTATATATAATATATACAATAGAATAGAATATATAATATATATAAAATATTCTTATTATGTATATATATAAAATATATCCTTATTTTATATATACTCTTATACATATTCTTATAATGAAAATATGGTGTGATATATGTATAAAAATATTGAAAATATTTTCATTAAAACCAGAAGAACATATGCTAAATATAATGAAAGCAATGTATAGCTAATACATACAACTTCTCTGGAAGTTAAAGAGCTCTGGCTTTGTTTTTTTAATTTGAATTTATGTCATTTTTCTGTGAATACAGAGATTGTAAATTACAAATTGTGGAAGTAATGAATGTGTTTTTTCCAGTTATTAAAGATCATTTTAAGTGTATAATTAGTGGTGATTTATGTGATTGCCTATAAAATGCAAGATAAAGGGGGAGGAAAACTGTGTTTATTCCTTGAATTTGCTCCTCTAAATTGTGGTTTTGCATATGATTATGCCTCTTTCTCTGGAGAAATAAAAACATAACCATGCATCTATAGTAGAAATTAATTTCTGTATAGAAGTTACTCACTGAATTGTGTGTCCTCCCCAACCTGGAACTGCAAATTCCTGTAGTTCTGTGGGTTTGTGAGGAAAAATCTGAGAGGTGTGACACCAACTCAGCTCCTCCTGCAATTACTGAAATTTGATTGCTCAGGTGGGAAGCGTGGTGAATTGCAAGCAGTACCTAAAGCTCTGGAGACACCTCTCTTACAGGCAAAGCAGAACAGGGATCTTCTGTAGCTGTAGGTATAAACCAGGGTGTCCCACAACCACAAAACCATTGCAGGATTTGTAACCAGAGGATGTTTCAGTATTAATATGGTCTCATAACTTGGTTCTGTTTGGTAACATCATACAAATTCTGAGGTGAATTTGTTCAAAATTAGGCTGCATTCCTGTTATGGTTTTGCATGGGAGACATTTATGGAAGTAATTTGAGAGGAGGGCTTAGAGAAGGTTTGTAATAATTTTTCTCTTGAAGTTGTTAAAATATATAAAAGTTGTCAGTTCATTTCACTAACTAGTTTAACAGTCAGTGAGCAAGACATTATACACACACACACACATATATATTCACACACAATTTACTTTTGGAAAATTAAATTCTATGAAATTAAAGAGTACTGCCCCAAATGTTTTCCCAGAACATTAAAAGAACTGCTTGGAGTTCTATGGTATTCCCCAAACATCTTAATACATCTGGAAAATACAGTCTTTTAACCTGTCCTGTAATCAACCTTCCTTTTACAGATAGATATTCTATGAATTCTTTGATTAATAGCACTTTAGCTGTGGGTGTGTGTATCCCCTTCTTAACCTATGACACCCCTTTAACCAGGGGATAGAAGTGGGAGAGCTGAAATAATTCAGGGTGAGTTTTACAGAACAAGGTTTGCTCTGCAGTGCTTAAAACAGTGTTGGAGTTCTGCTATGGAGTTTATCAAGCCCAAGGGAAGGGAGCAGGAGCATTTTTCAGGGTTTAGGCTTTATGGACATTGTGGAAGCAGTTTTGTAATTTGCTGTCTTAACTTTGATCCTAGCCTGGCTTTTGTTCTTTCAGCAGTTTCATTGCTGTAGTGAGAACTCCAAATCTTGTTTTTCTTGTTTATATCTTATTTTGTTTTCTCCCACAGAGAGAATATCCAAGTTTTAGATATTGTTTCCTATGGCAAATGATTGTACTGAATACTGGGCATTTTTTATACACCTACCAAATTCCTGGATATCCCTCAGGAAACCAACTTGCCACTGGCTCTATCTCTTCCAGGAAAGCCTAGCTCTAAAAGCAGAATTTTTCCTTTTGGCATTAAGGCATTTTGCTGTATCACAAACTGTAGTTATTTCAGACTTTGTTTTGAAGAAAAAGCTGCATTTCTGGACTGGAGAAGACAACAAGAAGTTTTATGCAGGTCAGAATGTGGCAGTGATGTTTGATGGCTGTTTCTGGTGAAGTCTCCAAAAGGCAGGTGGTGAACCCTCAGAAAAGGGAGATAAGCTCTGTATTTTTGATTAAAATGCTCTAGCTAAGCTGTAACAGGCAGTAAAATATTGATGACGTGAGTTATTCCTCAGAGTTAAAATCAATCACAGGTGCTCAGTTTTGGCGTTTTCTTTCAGAAACTTTTCAGAGAGAATAAGGAAATTTGTGGTGGTGCCTATCAGAACAAGCCTGGGAACATCTGAGGAACAGAGAGTGCAGATGTTGCAAGTTAAAAATCTGGTTATTTCATATGAATTATTTCTTCATGTGACTGTGTCACCTACATAGCAAAACAGACTGGAAATTAGACCTGCACTGTCATATTTGGATATTGGTGACAAATACACACAATCCATAATCAGAGTTTACTCTTTATACAGAATGAACCGTTGGCTGAAGCTAAAATATTTACCTGTCAGTACGCACATAGGTTGTAACATTCATGTTTTCCTGAAAGAATCAGTAAGAAAATAAGCCTACAGCTATTTTTTTTTTAATTTTGTGATTACCTCAGTGTACCTCTGTGTTACGCCTGGTTTGAGTGTGGAGTGAATATTCTTGTAAAAATTTTAACACTCTCTGTCAAAATTTTTTTTTTTCTTGTCAGGGGAAGACTTCTAATCTCAAAACTGTACAAGGAGATTACCTGCAAGCAGATAAATTCAGCATTCAGCAGGTAGGAAACTTGTATTTTCTTTCTTTGTTTCTGTGAACATTTTGTCTTCGGAAGGCTTGAAGTGATCAATAAGAAAAATCCACCATCAAAAAACACTAATGATTTAGTTTTGGTTTAGGACTATGGTCTCTTGAGGTATTGATGATGGGGACATTTTAATATGCTGAAAGAAAATTCACATTATAAACAAGAATCCCAGATTGCATCAAATGTATTTTACACAAACATCAGCACTACATTTTTGGACTTATTTATGGCTCACAAGAGAGCCCTGCTATTGACTTCAGCACGAATAGGGCTTGAATAGCTTTTGTTTAGAATATCATGTGCATGCTCACGTTTAATCACTGTATTTCAATTATATTTTTTTCTAAATTTATATATCCAGTTATAAAAATGTCTTCCATCAGACTAGTATGTTGCAACAACCAGTCTCAACATGAGTGTTTTCAGAATGTCTTTCTCTTGAGAATTTTTTCCATAGAAAATGAAGAAAACTCCCATAATAAGGATTATTCAGGTTGCTAACACCTGGGGTCAATTGTTTAATAATAAAGTAAAAGGTGAGTGGGTGGGTGAGGAAATGTGAGCTAAGCTGCTAAATGGGATGCTTATTTATTGGGTTTTGAGGCAAATTTGACATCTGATTTATGGCTGCTCTTTACACCATTGTTGTCTGGTTCACAGTTATTCCTTAGTATGTTAAAAAAAGGTAAAAAGTTTATGTCACTGTGCATTCCCCTCCCTGCAGCCTCCAGTAAATTCTTGTCTAACCACTTCCCCAGCACAGACACATCTGGCTCTCCATCCCAAACCCCACTGAATCGAGCATTGTGTGTGTGCAGAGTGACTCTAATTCGATCATACATGACCAAACCATCCCACAGGTGCAGCAGCCTTTGGTGTGGGCAGGAAAGAGGGAGATAAAGGAGGAGCAGGGCTCCCAGAGCATTCCTCTCATAAGTGCTGTGCAGCACAGCCCCTGTAATCCTCCCGAGCCTGCTCTCACAGGCTGGAGTGTGCGAAGGGCCAGGGCTGCCCTGGAATGCCAAGACATGAGCTCATGTCTGCAGGGAATGGGAATCCTGCTCTGGAGAACAGGGATCCTGCTCTAGGGAACAGGGATCCTGCTCTGGAGAAAAGGGATCCTGCTCTGGAGAGCAGGGATCCTCTTTTGGAGAACAGGGATCCTGCTCTGGAGAGCAGGGATCCTCTTTTGGAGAACAGGGATGCTGCATTGGAGAGCAGGGATCCTGCTCTGGAGAACAGGGATCCTGCATTGGACAGCAGGGATCCTGCTCTGGAGAGTAGGGATCCTGCTCTGGGGAACTGGGATCCTGGTTTGGAGAACAGGGATCCTGTACTGGGGAACTGGGATCCTGGTGTGGAGAACAGGGATCCTGCTCTGGAGAGCAGGGATCCTCTTTTGGAGAACAGGGATGCTGCATTGGAGAGCAGGGATCCTGCTCTGGAGAACAGGGATCCTGCATTGGACAGCAGGGATCCTGCTCTGGAGAGTAGGGATCCTGCTCTGGGGAACTGGGATCCTGCATTGGAGAGCAGGGATCCTGCTCTGGAGAGTAGGGATCCTGCTCTGGGGAACTGGGATCCTGGTTTGGAGAACAGGGATCCTGTACTGGGGAACTGGGATCCTGGTTTGGAGAACAGGGATTCTGCACTGGAGAACAGGGATCCTGCATTGGAGAGCAGGGATCCTGCTCTGGGGAACTGGGATCCTGGTTTGGAGAGCAGGGATCCTGCTCTGGGGAACTGGGATCCTGGTTTGGAGAACAGGGATTCTGCACTGGAGAACAGGGATCCTGGTTTGGAGAACAGGGATCCTGGTTTGGCTCTCTGGGATCAGCTGCTTTGGCTCTGATTTCCATACAAAGCATCTTCTTTTGTGTGCCGTTAAAAATAATTATATAGTTATACTATATAGATAGTGTTCATAACTAGGTAGTGTATATATATATCAGTGTATATCTAGATAGATAAATATAACTAGGTAGTATATATTTTTAAAATTTTATACTACTCTGTGCATTTATAGCTTTACAAAGAGGTTTAGGTAAATTCCAAACACCCAGAAGTTTAAGAGTTTAGTCCCAAACCTTGTAGATCTTCGTGTAGCAAGGCCTGCACTGGTTATCTGGCATTCTTCATCAAGAAGTGGCATTGATTCGTTAATGAAATTATTATACTGACTTTAAATTTTGATTGGAGTTTCCCTGCAATGGCCTGATTCTCCTTATTGTTGGAAATGGAAAGACAGGAACTTTCACAGATATTGGAGGGTTTGATTTGCAGCCCTGGAAGAGGCTTGGGTTGATGTAAAAATACAACACACAGACATTAAGCAGAAAAATCATAAACTTATGTTTCTATAGTTGTAGGTGAGAATATGCCTTAAGTAAGTGAGAAACTGTATTGGGTAAGATGAAGGGTTTTTAGTGTAGTAATGTAATAGTATGGAGTAAGCTCAGAGTTCAAATGTTATAACAGAAGCACATGTGTGTACATTTAACAGCAGCCCATTGGATAAAAGTACCCACAGTGCAGCAGAATTAAGTAAAGGTGAAAGGTTAGAAAATCAAAATAAACTTTGTGGCAACTTTCCATTGGATTAGAAAGTTATATATTTGCTTGTTATGAAAAAACTTGTGACTACTCTGAGCTATGTCCGAGATCTTGCTCCTCTAAAATCTCACAGCCTCTGAGGCTGATGTTTATCTGAGCAATAAATCATTCTTAGCCCAAAAATAGTCCCATCCCTTCAAATAAGGTGTTGATAATAACACTTATCAATTACAATTGAAAAGTTAAACTTGGGACATGTAGCTGAAAGAATCAAGACTTCCATTTGGAAATGGAGTTCTCTTTTTCTACTTAACTGCACACACAAATGTGTGTACAGATTTGTGCATGGTATGCCCTTATTTAAAGCAACAAAAAAATGGTTTGCATCCCACTCTCATAGCTTCCAGTTCTGAAATAGATTGGAAGATTGTAAACTTGAATTTTCACTTTATATACATAGTTATTTCTGAAGAATAAACTTTCTGTGTGATCTGTGTGCCTGTTTTGGGCTGTGCATTTCACCTTTTACAGAAAACTGTCCCTTAAACAAGTTTTACTTTAAATGAATTTGCTCTATAGGAAGGGATTTAAACACAGTCATGCTCTGGATCAGGCATATTTGAAGGACTGAAGTGTTTAAATTTTCTTCTGAACCAAAAAGTACATTTAAAATACCTAGATTTTTGCTGTACTTGTTCTATGTGGTCATTGATATAGAAAATAGTCTGGATCTTTTCTGAAAATATTAGCCTCTGACTAGCAGTAGATGGATTAATTTTATTTAATATTTTCTTCTTCCTGGATGCTGTAATCTGAAGGGAAAATAGAGATGTAGAAAGAAAAATGAAATTGCTTAGAAGAAATATTTGTTTTCCCTGTCTTAAGAGAATGCTTAGTTAAGTTCGATGATGAAGGCCACAGAGCTCTCAGTATGTGGGTGGTGGTGGCAATAACACAGCCAGATTTGACTCTAGTGCTTCCATGAAGCACTCCCCAAGTGCTCTGCATGGTTTTTTTAAACAGTTCTAACTTCCCTCTTCAGATATTCCTTTGGGTCCTTTGGTGTGGGCTGCAGAAAATCCTGGATCAGGGTCTGAGCACATCTTGTTCTTCAGCCAGAGCCATTTCAGCACTGAGATGTGCAAAATAACATCACAGGGTGCACACAGCTGAAATGTAGTTCTCATTTTGGTATGTCTGAAAAGTAAAAAATAAATAAATTTAAAAATGCTTAAGTGTAAGCATTGCATTTATCACGGGCAGTGCTGTGCACAGCAATAATCCTTATCTACAAAACAGCTAAAGGTGTCAGCATTTATATTTGAATATAGAATATTAAATTATATTATATTGCATTGTATTATGCTATATTATATTATATTATAGCATAGCATATCATATTATGTTATACTATATTATATTAAATTTTGATATTCAAATATATTATTTGAAGCTCAGGGCTCACAGAGAAAGCTCTGAACTTGTGTTGGCCCTGCATTGCTTCTGTCATTCTGCTTAAAACCATTATGAAGTTTTTTTCATATGAGAAGGAAATAGTTCTGAGCCTAAACTATGAGGCACAGAAGTTAAGATTTGCAGAATATCTTCTGTATTCAAGGAATATTAGGTTCATGTAACTGACATACTTTAGAATATCTATCTTATAAACAAGAAGGCTCTTTACACTTGGTAATTTTTTATACAGTAGTATAGAACTTTGTAAATGAACCAAATATTAAGAATATTTTAATACCAACTTTTGCCTTCAATAACAACATCTATGGCTTCTTCAAACCCATCCTTACATTCTTTTAAGCCAAAAAGTCTTGGAGAAATTCTAGAAGTTCTCAGGCAGCATCTTTGTCTAGCAAAGACTCACCCAGAGGCTCCAGAGAGCCAAGGAGGGAATGCTGCTGGTCCTGCAGCACTCAGAGCAGTTTGGTAGCTTGTGTTTGGCTGGCTCACACGTGATCTAAGAATATCTGATAAGAATATGTGATAAGAATATCTTATTTGTGGTTGGAGAACATCAGGTGTCCTGCTGCTCAGAGGAAAGGAATCCAGTCCCAAGCCTACAGGGTGAAATGGAGTATGGAAAGGAGGGATGGCTGAGATGTTTGCCTTGACAGTGCCTCTCTAGAGCTAAATTAAAAGGTAGATGCAGCCAAATGATTACTGGGAATTAATTGTTTGATTTGCATCCTTTACTTGCATATATTTTTGCAGGTATACAAAGGTGATGAAGGCACGGGGGAAGTACTTCTCTATTAACAGAAAAGAACTGGGAAATTATTCTGAGAATCAATCCAGAGCTATTATGGAAAGACTAAGTAAGTGATGACTTTAAATTCAATTCTCTTGTTCAGCATTAAGTGATTTTAGCTTTTCACTCAGAAAAAACCCCACATTTTTACAGGTTTGGTTGCTGACCCTTAGGATTCCCACAGGGCTCAGCATGCAGGGTCTGTCCCACATCAGAGGCAGGGTGATGTCCCTTGTGCAAGGGGACACGTGCCAGATGGAGCTGTGCTCAGACATCTCAGAGCCAGCCACTGCTCTGACGTGCAGGAGAATCCTCTGATGTGCAGGAGAATCCCCCCAGGAGCAGTGACACTGGAACCAAGCCCTGGTACAAGCTTGCACTGGCATTTCTCCTCTGTAGGTAGTTAAGGACCATGATGGGCTTAGGCCCTCTCAAGGTGCCTCTGAGTCAGAGAGCAGCTGATTTATCTCCTGCCACGTTAGCTCATTCCTGACATAGCCGCGTATTTTGTGGTGAAAAAAAAAAATCTCCTTATTTCATCCCTTGTCTGACCAGAATATCACTTTCTTAATTAACTGGAATTTTGTATCCAGAGAGGAATGTGTTCAGTTTTGAAAATGTATTTCCTTTTGTACCTCTTCATGCAACAGCTTTTACAAAAGTGACCAATTATTTACACATTCATGATAACCATAACGCTTTCTTCTGGTACCTGGTAGTTCTGATAGGACTTCCTAATCTGTAGCCAATTTCTCATGCAGAGACATTTGTAAAACTACAGAGTCAGTCAGATTTTGTCAGTTCAGGCACAAAGTTGGTCAGACTGCAGCTTCTGTGTAAATTTCCATATTTTCTGTAAGTAGATGTCTTTCCTCAGTCACTGTTAGGTCTGTAAAATCTGGCTCTAGGGAAGCCTGGTAGAATCTGCTCTAGTCTGATCCATGCTCAGGTATGAATACTGGAAAATAAAATTAATAGATAAAGAATTAAAATTTGGATCAAATTGCTCTTGAAACACCATAATTCATAAGAGCTAGCTAGTGATCATTCTAGCTATAGGTTAAAGACCCAGCTGCTTCAAAAACAGTTGATAGAATCTGTCTCCATTCCTGGAGCTCTTTACTGAAAATCTCATGACAAATTTCACTTTTCTTTCTGGGAGTGTTTTTCATTTCTGGCAAACCACAAAATTTTGTCCCAAATGAATTTTTAAATTGCATTCAGGGCTATATCCATGTTTGAGTATAAACTACTTATGAATTACATTTTTGTCAGTAGTTCTGTTTGGTGCTTCTTCAGAATCAGGTGTCCAGGGGAATATTTATTTTAGCCAAGTCAAAATATTAAATGGTTGTCTAACAAAGACCAGATGAACTGAAAAGTGACACATGAGACTGCCTAAGTCAATTATAATAAACAGCATATACTAGATGAGATCTGTTGAGAGGGGTAAAATAATCTATAAACAAATACTTTTAGATATTTGAAAGCAGCTTCTTGCTGAATTCAACAAATATGTGGTAATAACAGAAAGAAATTGTAGCAATACTGTTTGTGATGTCTTGGGCTCTTCATCCTTCACAGTGAGGCTGTTTGCTTCATTCTGCTTTGTTGGTTTATGGAAAAACACGTTCCCCAGTCCAGGGTCACACTGTTACAGTACTTTCATAGAGCGGCTGATTTTCAAAATTACAATATTTCCAAAATTGTTTTGGTAAGCAATTGTTACATGCCTGACTTCTGTAGCTTAATTTGATTTCTCTAAATTGAGATTAACCACTGAGAGCTCCACCAGTAGTGCCACATTTATGTCCACAGTTGCCCAACCAAGTGGCACTGTGCAATGGCTGAGAAAGCTGGGATTGTCCAGCCTGGAAAAAAGGCTCTGGGGGTGGGTAAAAATCCAGGAATTTTACTCTGAAAGTGTAAGTCTGCCAGATTCTATGACTTTCATCCCAGGTTGTGTCTTTTTGTTTATGTTTCACCACTGCTTGGATTCTGCTACTGTTCATTTTTGCAGTAGTTTCTGTCATGGTGTTCTATTAAGAATTTCACTGGGGAAATTTTTAAACTTTGCCACTATCAATAATAACAGTAACAATAATAATAATAACTGTATTATAATTATTATATAATACATTATAATCTGTAATCATATTATATATATCTTATAGTGAAATATCTAACAATATGATAAAATACATTATATATTATTATTAGAATAATATATAATTGTATTATAATATCATATAATTTTATCATAATTATATTTTACCTTAACAAATAAATTATGTTATATTATACTATAATAAATCATTTATATTATGTTTATTATATTATGTTTATTATAGTAATAATATCAGTTCTGCCCTATCAATACTGTAAAGAGTGGAAGTCTATTCTTGCAGGCCATTAGTATCAGGCTTGTTTTAAGCAGATCTGCTCAAAATCATGTTGCATGATGCACAACATTTTGTGCTGGATTGTTGCCACTATTGGTTGCCAGCAGAATCTGGGTTTGCTTGGGCTGGGGATGGTGATGTGCACACTCAGACAAACCTGTTCCACACTCAGCAGAAACCCAGAGCTTTCAAATGCTTCTCCTATCTCAGAAGGCAAAATCATTTGGAGGTTATCCATCCTGAGTTGCTTTTTTTGGACAGAGAACAGGACAAGCACACCACAAGTCCATGGTGTGAAACTGTTAAGGTGTGTTTAGGAGTAGAGATACCCCTCATATAAACAATTCAGATGCTTTAAGGGGCTGTTCATCACCCTCAGATGCTCAACTCAGAGCCCACAAAGGTGGCTGTGCTCAGAATTTTGCCCAGAGATTCCTAAATGAACCCCAATGTGTACTAGGAGTACAATCCTGCCCTTGGAAAGACACCTGTCCCTTTACAGCTTTTGTGTATTAAAGAATCCATCGTATTTGTATGGACTCATTTCAGAAAAAACAAACTCGTGCTTTGCTTTTCCAATGGCGCCTGATTTGTTCTACTTTTATCTGCTAGATTAAACATTCCTTTTTATGGGGAGCCAGTGCTGCACTCAGTGGAGCCGTGCTTTTGTAGGTGGATGATCCCACATTTTCCAGGAGGAGTCTCTGGGGACAGACCCCTTGTTTCTCTTGCTGGAACAACAGGGATTGCTACCTCTCAGCCCTTCTGTTCCTGGGATCTGTGACTTTATTAAGGTTCAAAGGAAAGCTTATTTATTTATTTTCTCCACACATAAAAGACACATAAAACAAGTTGTAAAAATAAATCAGGACCTCTATGATCTTATTTACACTTTGATCTTTTCTTGATGGTTTCTTGAAGTTCAAGTCAGCTTCTTTACTATTCTGTGTGTAAGATGCACCGTCCTCCCCTGCATGTTTCCTTGCTGGTGTGTTGGCTTTTATCAACCTTGATTCCCCCTCATCATTTCCTCCAACTCTTCTTGGTTTTGGTAACACTTTAATGTTTGTCATCTTCACTCACTGTGGAAAAAGTCAACTTTGTCTAGCAAGGAGAAAAGGAGGCATTGGCAATCCCATACCCCCTCCCACTGGGGAGTTGCTTCTCCTCCCCTTTTATTTCTCCCTCCCCTCCACCTGTTTTCCATCCCCTTGCTCAGAGTAGAGGAATGGACTGGACATGCCTCTGGAGGTTTCAGTAGCCACCTTGGCATCCAGGTGCTCTTCAGCTCAGCTCTTAACTCCAGTTCAAAGCAGGTCAGGGTTGGAGCCCTCTGCCCATAAATGCTGCCTGATAAAGCTTCAGCATCCTCCCACCCCATGGTTCCAAACTTCCAGAGATCAGCTTCTTGGAATCTGAAATGCAGGGAACTCTCAGGACTTTGGGCCTGTGAGCCAAAGCTTAGACTTAAACCCAGGATTTGATCTCAGACCTTGGAAAAGGCTCCCAAACTCAGGTGCTAGGAGCGAGAAGGTGGATTTATAATTTAAAGTAGAGACATGTTACGCTAAGTAAAGTTTACAGTTCTAGAGTTTAAGATATAGAAAAAATAAAAGTAGTTACAGAGGTAAACAAGAAGTTCAGGCGGCAGTACTGTAGTTTTGTGCCATAACATGACTGGCTAAGAAAGCTTACACTCCAACATGGGTCCATAAGGCGAAATATGTACGGATTGGGTCAAAAGTATAAATATTCTTGCTGGCAGTGTTTTATTGGTCAATAAATCCTTAAAAGGTCTTGTAACTGAGGGTCTTGGGACCTTCTGAGCCACGCAGTGAAGATGTGAGCTGAACTCACCCTTCCTGCCTATGCAGAAGATAGAAAAACAAATCCCATCATCAAGAACAACTCAGAGGTCCCGTCTCAAATTCATTCAAAATTCCCCACAGGTGAATTCTCACACTGGCTGGGAGCTCTGTCTCTGTTACTGATGAAATCTGATGTCCAGGATTTCTGTAGTCCCGGCCTCTGGGCTGCTGCTGGAGATGTGGTTGCCATTCCAAATGTTGCAGGTTGTTTCTTTGTTTGCCTCAGAGATGTCCTGTGCTAGATGCACAAATAAAACTAATTGTTTTTCCCTTAAGCCTTGGACCTCTAAGAATTAATCTGTCAGTCTTGAAGGGATTCTTTCATCTCTTCCTATCTGTGTCATATATCTGATTATTCCAGTGTTTTCATTATAATCAGAATAGTGTAAATATTTTTGCATGGAAATTATTTTTGCATTGAAATTTATTCTAAAATCCTCCTTATTTAAGAGACCATGATGGTTGGTTGGGTTTAAGCTCCTGCTAATAGCAGTGAAGTTCCTGGCAGGAACTAGAAAGCTGTCTGATCTGTTTATTCTCAATAAAAAGAGAGAATGATGCAAAATGCCTTGTTTATCATAAAACCAGTGTGAATAGCCTCAGGCTGGTGTTTATCTCAGCCTACAGATTACAGAAAAATCCTAAACCCCTACTTTAGACTGGATGATTTCTAAAATCTCATTTCTTCTACATGAAACTAGAACCCATCTTAAATTGGTGGCTGAAGTAGCTGTTGTGGTTACTGAAATTTAAATTGGCATGACTCAATTATCTAACTGGATGGAGGGAAATGCCCTATCCTTTTTTTTTTTACTTTGTCTTCTATATATATAATATGAAAATTAGTGATTGAACTAAACTTAGAAATATGTTTATAGAAAACTTCATATTTCAAACAATAACATGCATTTTTTCATATTGCTACAAGCCGAAAAAGCAAGAAGATTAAGTGAACAATAAATTAAACAATTAAACTTCAGCTATTAGGGTATTGTCTTTATCTTTCCATGCAATCATTACATACTTGAAATATAGATTTGAACTTAATATTGGTTAATTCATAAATATTAGAATACCAAGACAACTGGGATAACAATGTGGAAAATATTGTTTGGTGTCTAATTAATCTCCAATACTTAATATCAAATACTTTCCATCAGAGTGGATTATTTAAAAATACAGAAGCCTAAATGTGTGTGTACATATATCCTCCATTCTTCAGCTCAAATGAGAATTTATATTATATATATATTTAATACATTTTTCAATCCCAAAAGCCTTGCCACATTTGTTTCCAATGTGCCTCTGCTAAGTGTGATTAGGAGAAAATTTAATTAAGTGTAAAATGGGATGTCAGTAGATAAGATGGACATGATTACACACACATATTTCTTTTAGTGACAAACAAGTAGTCCCTGTCTTTAACACCATCACCACATCCACATATTATTACCCCCTTCTCTCAAATTATTTTAAGTAAAAAACCCCAAAGCATCAGTTTTCCAGCCTGATTCTTAGCATGTCTAAAAGAACAGTTAGGAAGGTGAAAATGTGAAGAAAATAGTGGAACTCAGTCTGTGGGTACGTAAAGAAGATGAGACTGAGGAAACTCAATTTATAAATAACCATGCTTCAAGAGAGTGCAGTAGCTGCAAGGATATTGCCTTTTAGACAGAAACGAGTGGCAAAATAAGAGGATTTATGATCCAAAGGAATCATTCTAGAGGATTCAAGATGTCCTGTCCCGGGGCTGGGCTGCCTCAGGGGCTTGGCGCGGCTGAGGAGCTGGGCTGTGGAGCGGGCCTGGGGCTGAGGAGCTGGGCTGTGGAGCTGGGCTGTGGAGCGGGCCTGGGGCTGTGGAGCTGGGCTGTGGAGCTGGGCTGTGGAGCGGGCCTGGGGCTGTGGAGCCGGGCTGTGGAGCGGGCCTGGGGCTATGGAGCTGGGCTGTGGAGAGGGCCTGGGGCTGTGGAGCTGGGCTGTGGAGCGGGCTTGGGGCTGTGGAGCTGGGCTGTGAAGCGGGCCTGGGGCTGTGGAGCTGGGCTGTGGAGAGGGCCTGGGGCTGTGGAGCCGGGCTGTGGAGAGGGCCTGGGGCTGTGGAGCTGGGCTGTGGAGAGGGCCTGGGGCTGTGGAGCTGGGCTGTGGAGAGGGCCTGGGGCTGTGGAGCTGGGCTGTGGAGCTGGGCTGTGGAGCGGGCCTGGGGCTGTGGAGCTGGGCTGTGGAGCGGGCCTGGGGCTGAGGAGCTGGGCTGTGGAACGGGGATGTGGAGCCGGCATGGCGCTGTGGGGCTGGAGCTGTGGAACGGGGATGTGGAGCCGTGAAACGGGGATGTGGAGCGGGCCTGGGGCTGTGGAGCTGGAGCTGTGGAACAGGGATGTGGAGCCGGGCCTGGCGCTGTGGAGCTCCACGGAGCAGGAGCGGGAGCGGAGCGGTCCTGGCGCGCCCCCTGCCGGGCCCGCCCGCGCCTCACGGCCCGCTCCCTGCTCCCGGCCCGCTCCCTGAGCGGAATTCCCGGGAACCCAGGGAATCCAGGGGCCGTTTGTCCCGCCGGGAAGCAGCGCTGGTTTATCACGGAAGTTAAAACGTCGCTTTGTTAGTTTATTTTTTATTGTCATCATCACTGTGGGATTCGGCGCTTAACGAGGTTCAAACCTCCAGGCCTCGCCATTCCCGCTCTGCTTCCTGGAGGGAAAAGGGCAGGAATTAAAGCTCTGCTTTAATGGGAGAGTGAGAAAAGAGAAAACCATTTAAAAATTGGGGTTTTTGCGGTAGAGACTCCAGGTAGGAGCTGAGTGTGCCTGTGGCTGTCAGCCGCATCCTCGTTGTCAAACTAATGCGAGGGGAAGTTTGATAAGCCCCAGGTAAAAAGCCCTTTGATTCTGATTTTAAATTCCACTAAAATTTTAGCGCTCCCGTTCGAGGCAGGATTGTTTTGCGGGATACGACATCTCTGTCTCTACTTTCTGTCCTAATGCCTTGTCATAGTTCTTGATGCCTGCCTGTCAGCACAGCGAGAGGGATTTTTTCATGTCTGAGTAGTCACCTTAATGATAGCAGATGGAAACGCCACGGGGGGCCCGAGCCCATCACACTGTCATTGTCACAGGCTGCCCTGACCCGCTTCCACTCCTCCGTTTTTTTGTCCCTTTTTAAAGGAGAAATGGATGGTAATTGAAAAGGATCTTAAGCAAGACTTAGGAAGCTGCAGACAGCGCGATTCCCCCGCTCTCTTTCGCTCTGTTTTCGCAAATAAAGTCTTAACCTCTTAAGCACCAATAAGAGCAGGAAGCAAGCTAAATTGGTAAAGCTTTATAAAGATTGGCCTGCCAAAGCTTTCTCCTTTCCCTCCTCGGGATACATCCGAGCCGTGTTACATCCTTGTCGTGGTTTATTTCCTTCAATGTAGCTTTTATTTGCACAGATTTATCGATTTCCTAAGGACAAATACACAGGCACTATCAATTCTTTGCTGTGTCTTGGTTGTGCATATTGACCAGAAGCTTCTAGGATCATACCTAAAACTAGTTAAAGACTTATAAACTAAAACTAGTTGTAAAGATTCATTCTGTGTTGTTGGCTTGAATATTTTAGGATTATTTTTTGTTAGGATTCTATAATCTGATTTGTGAAATCTGTGTTGTTACAATCAGTGAGAGATTAGATTTTGGTTTTAGTAATAGTTTTGAGCTAAGAAAAGCCATTAAATCATTACAACTTAAAGAAAGTGGTACGTCAGTGGAATAGTGGGAAAACATATTAGTTATGTACAAATTTCTGTCTAATATCATGTGATACTAAAATACCCTTCATATCTCTAGAGGAAAAATTACAATCTCTCTAGAGGAAAAATTACAAGCTCTCAATTTTACTGGATTACAAATAACCTTCAGAAAGCCAGGGCTGTGATGTTTTACAGTGAAGAGACCACTTCTGAGGTGTGAAGAAACTTTGTGCATGGATTTGAGTGTTCCTTCTCCCACACAGAAATAACATTTTTTTTTTTCAATTTTAAATATTTTTTAAAAAATTAGCCCAAATACTTTTTGAAGTGTGTTTTTTTTTTTTTTTTAATCAGCCTCAGAACTATTAAATCAAATTATTTAATATTTTGGCTGCTTTCTTAAGCTGAAATGGAATCATACGCTAATTATCTTCATTGTTACTCAGGAGTTGAATGGAAGTGAAGAAAAGCATCAAAGCTAAATTCATTTCCTAAATTCTTGGATGAAAGCAAGTTCAGGATGCAGGAGAAGCAATTAAATAATTTTGTAGGCTGTCCCATTTAAATGAAGATAACACACTATGAGGGGTGAGCTGGCTTGTTTTATTTTTGTGGGGGTTTTTTGTTTGTTACTTTTTAGTGCTGCAGTGAAATGCCTACATCTGCTGAAATTAAATGTGGTAAGTGACAAGGCACTTTTGAAAAAGCTCCTTGGTACCTGCCTGAATCCTTAGACAATGAGTTACCTTTAAAAGCCTGGCTGTGATCAAGCTAATTGATTTTTTAAAAATCCATTTAATTGATTTTTTTTTAATGTCTGTCCTAAATCTAGATTCAGTAATACTCTGGGTAAATTCTGAATCAATTAGAATTGGTGAGTAAACTAAATATAATTTATTTTTTTTTACTTTTGTACTTGGTATAAGCCAATTTGACTCTTTCTTACATCAGCAAAGGATTGCTCTGGCTGTTCTCTCATCCATACTCAAATGACCTGTGTTAAACCAATAAAATATATTAGTTCATAATTCAATGGAAAATCAGAGGTGGACTATTACATGATTTATAATGAGTAGTTATAGTATTCTAATTTCTAAAGCAGTTTTTCTGTCTCTCCTATCTCTTCTCCCATCAATTTATGATTGTTTTACTCAGAAGGAAATTCATGTATTGAGCAAATAACTTGTTCTATTTTGTCCAATTTATAAATTTATATTTTTCATATTTTGCTGTGTTTCTTTTAGTGTGTTAAGAAATTATATTTCAGTCCATTGAATCTTACTATAAAGTCAAACTGACAACTAATACTGGCTAATTTCACCACAGTTAATTAAAAGTGGGTTTGTTTAGTTTTTAAGTTAGGCTGCTTTCTCAATAACCCTGCAGTAAAAATCAAACATACCACATAATCACAAGGGAAAAAAAGAGGATTTAGAAACAAACAAAAAGCCTCTTCACCCAAAACCCCAAAGAAGCTCCCAAAACATTTACTTTCTGATTATCTGCCTGAAATACCCAAATCCACAGCAGGAAAATAAATGCCAGTGTGGTGGAGATGATTTAGGCACAAATACAGTAAAACGTACACAGTGTAAAGAAGGAAAAGGTAGAATATCATTTATTAAATCTGTCTTTTCATAGACATGCACTTTCATGTATTTTCTTAGTAATTTAATGTAATTTCATGTATTTTCATAGACATGTACTTTTTCATTACTTGTATCTCAAGCAAATTAATGAATTTTAAGAAAAGTCTCTTAAAATACCCTCTAATTAAAAGAGAACACATTGTTCCTACTGTTCTAACAGACTCAATGTTTTCATGTATATAACTGTGTCACTGAACACTAACAGTCTTCAGCAGAAATTTCTTCATTGTATTCAGGTAAAGAACGTTAGAATATTCATGATTTCCTGAATACATTTATAACTTGTAATTAATTTATAAATAAACCATCATATAGTTCAAATACATCTCTTTATGAACAGTTTTCATTTCTGGCACTATAAATCTAGCATGAAGATCAATCCCGTGGAGTGATTCCCCACAGCCTGTAGGTTACAGAAGACAGAAATGTGCCTGCTGGGAGGTGTCTGAGTGGGAAGCACCTGAACTAACCCCAGCCAAGTGTGGGGCTGGAGTTTTGTGCCCACCACATCAAAATGCAACCCAGGTGTTGGTATTTCCTCTCTGAATTCACTCTGCAGAGCTCTCTCTGCCATGTGGGCTGGCTCTGTGTGGCTAATCTCATTACTGCCTTTGCAGCTGTTTGATTTTACCCAGAGGTCAGCTTTGATGTGATTTCTATATCCAGGTCTCCCTTAAATCATGTTCTGAGGATGACCTTTGGCAGAGCGGCTGCGGCTGGGAACGGTGATGTTACAGTTTATTTACACAACTTTTCTGAGCCCTAAGTTTTATTTGCTGATTGGATGTGACAAGTGCATTAATTCCTACTTTGTCAAAGTTCTCTGATATAATAGAGTAATTGGGCTTAGAGGAACAGGGGGGAAAGAGATTTAAAATAAAGAATTCAACACTGAAAAGCTAGCCTTGAGAATGAATTTCCCTGTTGGAGATAATTGCTGGCTGGTAAGAATGTAGCACAACTAATTTTTATACCTGGTGAAACAATGACAATCTGGTAAAAAAACTGACCTTGTAACAGAGTATATTCTACAATAAATAGGAATGTCATCTCCATAAAATTTCTTCAGTGAAAATACCCTTTTTCCCCCCTGCTTTTGAGTGTATAATTATTAAATATTATTTTGATGTTACTTTTGCTTTGATAGTGATTAATCTCTACTGTTCTAATTTTTATACCTGTTGAAACAATGAAAATCTGGTGAAAAACTGAAATTTTATGAAGAGAGTGTGTCCTACAGTAAAAAGGAATAAGGAAAATGGAATATGATCTCCATTCCTGGCTGCAACAGTATGATGGGTTATTTCAATTCTGTGCTTACTGGAAATGAAGAAACAAAATGACACTTGTTTTGACATTTCCTCAAAGGTATCTAAGCAAAAATTACCAATAGCATAAACCTGGGGCTACATGAGTTTATTAATGCCTTGTGAGGTCTTTTGTGCGCTTTTGTCCCTGTACAACCTCGATCCTGTAAGTGCTTGGGCATCCAGGTTCTGAGCAGTCAGTGCTGGCCTTTTGATCAGCTTCACTCATTTTCAGGATGATGCTTCTGTGCTCACCACAAGCAGCCATAAGGGTATGTGAGTTTGCAGAATTAGAATCTGTATTAAATACTGTTATATGTACATTTTGAGTCTTAAGTACTAGCAAAAAAAGACAATTATCTACAACAGTACTAACCCAAATTTATCTTTAAGTCTTTCATTGGTATTTCTCACCAGCTGGCTTTTGAAAGAAAAGTTGAGATTTGCACAAGCAAATTTGGTTTTTATACAATTATTTAACCTCCTACTTGTGTGTGTAACAAGTAGTCACAACGTTTCTTGGGTACAAATTAAACTCGTGTCAAATGAAGAGGCCATTTATCCCTAAGAACAGGTACTGGACTAGAATTGATGACCATAGCAGCATAAAGTAGTTATTTACTGTGAGTTATCTGGGCTACTTCTATATTTATCTGAGGTGTGTACTCATTTGTAAAGAGCTATCAATTTCATCCTGAAGTCAATTTCTGGACAGGTTTCCTGCAATGCACTCCATTGGAGAAGCCAGCTGACTTGTCTTGGAAGAATGTCCCCAGATTGGGTTAGAGGGTCTCTACCCAGCAGTTTGTCATGATGGCCACAGCATCACAATCCCTTTTGGAGGAATTCCCAGTCTGATTCCATAACTGTAGAACTCAGTAGACAGCACTGGGGGTGCTGGGTCCCCCTCCCAGTGGGACACAACTGATGCCTCAGGTTTCAGCTTTTCTATTTCTCACATTCTGGGCTGCTTTAGTGTGTGGGTCTGGGCTTCACATGAGGCATGGTGAGCTCTGTGTACAGAGCAGGGAGACAAAACAATTCCTGCTCCAGCTGGGCACCAAGGACAAATGATCCCAATCTCAGCCCAGGAGCACAAACCCCGTGGGCTGCAGAGAGAAAAACAAGCAGGATGGGACTGCAGGGGCTGCAGCTGGAACTGGACACTGAACTGCAATGTGCACATGGAGCAGAGCTGAGCCCAGGGAGAGACCCCGGCAGCGCTCGTGCATTTTGGGGCCATTTGGGTTCATCTTGGGTGCAGCCCTGGCTGGGCTCTGGTGCTGCCCAAGGTGCATCCATGGAGGAGATCCTTGGAATGAATCCCTGCTTTATTCTGTAGCTCTGCCCAGCCTCTGTTCTCAGCCTTCACAAGGCATCACAAGGAGAAGATGAAGTGATTAGTACCTCCATTACTTGAAGACTTGAGTTTTACCCACCTTCATTTTGGAAACAGAGTAGTGATTTGCTTAGCAATTTTTTTTTCAAAATAGTCAACGTTAACATTGTTTTTTGTTCAATGCTTTTATATTTTGTCATCTCACAGTTATCCAGCATATCTCAGAGCTGTTTTATGATCAGGAACATTTGAATATTCCAAGTTCAAATATGTCATACAATGAAAGACGTAGCTAATACAAACTTTAAAATTTAGAAATTGTGCTTGTATGTTCCGGCTTTGATATTAGACCACAGGATGAAAGGATCCCACAGTTCTACATCTGGAATAAACACTGCATCACACATAGTGATGCAGTGTCTTCAAGAGGGACCCTTTGAAGCTAAATTTAGGATAAAGGTGCCAGGTACAGTATATTTTTATCCTCAGAAGCTTCAAGTTCAGTGAGGTACAGAAAACACTAAGAGGATTACACTAAGAGGGGATGCATGTTCTGGATGTGTGTGCTTTAAAAACATCTTCAGATTTAGGTATTAGAGCTGAGCCCCTGGCTGTTGCTTTTCATCTTTTATTGCCAAATGAAACCTCTCCAGCAGAGGAGAATTCAGGGTGTATAATCCCTGTCTATAAGCCTGGGATTGTAGCTAACCTTGGCAATTACAGCCTGTTGTCCTTTTATCACTCAGGAAGATCAGCTCTAAACCAGCAAGTTGGGATAGACAATCATCTCCTGATATAATCCCTCCGAATTGTATCAGATGTTTTGGGGTTTTTTAGAGGCCTGTGGGGAGCGTTGGTTTTGGCATCTGGGTTTTGTAGAGTTCAGCAGTCTATTTCTGCTAAGATTTAGAAGCACTGTTGTGTACACTTCTATGTCCTTGATCTGTTGAAGAATGTGGAACAATTTAAATTTCTCCCTAAAGATTACTAATTTCTTTCATTCATACCAGGAAATTTTCAGTGTTTTGCCTAATTCAACTTTGATTTTCCATCATGCTGTTACATTTTATGTATAACCATTCAATGATGAATGCATTCTGAATAGGAGAAAGCCTAATAGAGGAAAATAATTGAGACCCATTTATGAGTTAAAGACATTGAGTAGAGCTTTAGTCCTTTACTATGAATACTTTGTCAAACTATTTTTATTAGAATTAATTTTTGTTAATTTTAAAAAATAGGAAAAAACCTTTACTGCCTGAAGTTTTGATTTCACTGCACTGGCATTCTTTCTGAAGCCTTTCCCCCTGATATTTTGTAAGATTACAAGGTTTTGCTTTGCTAAATAGTGAACAAACCCTTTTTATTCTCGAATTGTTTTTTCCCTGTAGGCTCTTATTAGATGCCTTATACTCTTTTCTAATTTTTACTGCTTGATTTGATGTTTAACTTATGAATGCTTAGTGAAAACTCAGAAGTGTCATCATGGCACCCTATCTGTGATGTGTGATACAATAGTTTTGCATGGCACAATGAAACAATCTGTGTAATTTTTATTGCTCTTTGCAAATTTGACAAACTTTTTCAACTTTGTTTGCAATTTTGACTGTTCTGTGTCATCGAATTCCCCTGCAATTGATGGGATGCTAGTCTTGAACAAGCTGTAAAATTAATTGAAAAATTTTAAGCCCCCCAAACCAAATTTAACAGTAGTTTTTGAAATGCTCTTGGAACGGCAAGAAGAAGAGATTATTTTACTTCCACTGTATTTGCACTCTTGCTGGATTTTGGCTGTTTCTCTTGTAACAGAGCGGATTCTTCAAAGTTGAAAAGGCTGGACTAATTTCAATTTAAAAGAGAATTGAATGTTATAACATGGCAGTTTATGCTAGGCAGGAAAAATAATTTCTTAGGCTAAGAAGAAACAAGATATTAAAAAATTATTTTCCTTAGTTTAGTTGCTATGAAGTAAACTCTGGTTTCTATAATTTTGCCAGTGTGATGATTGTAAAAGTCATCACGGGGAAAAATGATCTTAAAATGCTTCTGGCGTAACTAACTTTTCCCTTTTCCCCTTTCCTCTCCTTCCCTCTCCTCTCCTCTCTCTCTTTCCTTGTTGGGCTTTGGGGTATTTTCCCTGTACTCTGAGCAAGTGACACAAAAATCATTACTGTGCTTGGAAGGAATTGTGGTGTCTAAGCCTTGTGGCCATGGAAGTGTGAGGTGATGACAGAAAGTAGTCATAAGGAAAGTAAAGATAGAACTGAAAACTTCTATCTAATCTTTCTTGAAAAAGACATGGCAGAAAAATAGCACTGGAATTTACAGGCAAATTCCTGTAAAACGAATGCCCTGTAAATACCATAAGGAATAGAAACATAGCTGAATATCAGACAATTCCTAAACTACAAACCTGTTTGAAATTGCTCCCACTCCTATCTGATTTTAAACTTTATTCACTTAAAATACCTCTTTACAGCTATTCAGATGTTCTGGTAAATTACCTACATCAGTAAGTTTTCCCAGGGAAGGCTGAAGTTAGCACAGAGTTCGCTTGATTCTAGGATTCTATTCCAAATATCTTTTGTTCAAAATCAGGATTAAATATTAGATTTCATTTCTAAGGGTTTTTCTCCCTCTGTAATCCAGCCCTGTGTTCCTGTCACGTTTCATTGAGTAGCTTTGGAACACCTGATGGAACCTTGCAATACCTGTGGGAGCTTAATAGTGAGAGGAGCCCAGAGGCTCTTCGGAGGTCAGTGCTGGGGGAGTGAAAGACAAGGTTTGGAAGAGAATCTTTAGTGATTGTAGGATGAAAAGTGTTCATTAAGGATGATTGAACATTGAAACAAGGTGCCAAAAGGATTGTGGAACCTCAGTCCTTGGAGGTTCTCAGTGCCTGAAAGAACTCACCACTGAGCAACGAGGCTTCAAGTCAGGGCTGTCCCAGCTCTGAACAGGACTTTGGAGCAGATAAACCCCTCAAGTTCCTTGCACCATGAATGATATCTTTTTTTTTTTTTCCTCTCCCATTTCTCACCACAACCTTACAGGAGCAGGGCCTTTGCCATACATTGAACTGGACTGCCCAAATGGACCACACAGGGAGAATTGCTGGCCAAAAAGGGAAAATTGCTCACCAAGAAGGGAGAATTGCTGGCCAAACAGGGAGAATTACTGGCCAACCAGGGAGCATTGCTGGCTGTTCTCTTGACTGACAGCAGAGGGAGTGAATTCGAATGAGAGCTGAGATCCAAATTCTAGGGGGAAGGGTCAAGACAGGGTCCTGCATGCCAAGTTGTCAGCTAGCATAGAATAATAATTTTATTTCTTGGCAGGCACCCTGTTGGGGAGATGGGAGTGGGACAGAAATTACCACTGCTGTCCTCTTCTTGACTTCTTGCTGAACGATGTAGCAGAATCGGATGCCATAAATTGCAAATGTGAAGAACTTCAAGTGAACTCTTGAAGAAAAGGAGAAACCTGGCTTTTGCCACTTTATCATGCACTTTAATTGAAAACAAATGTATTTAACCTCTTTGAAAGCCTGTAAAAGCCTTGGAATACAATAAAACTGGAGTCCATGTAAAAAAAAAAAAATTCATTATGAAAACCAGGTGATATTTCAACATAAAATCAAAATAATTTTGTGATTTACTTGTTAAAAAGCATGTTACATACCAGACATTATTAAAGCCTTGCTTAGCCCACAGTCAGATGCTGAAGGGCTATTATTGATGTTGTGAATACTAATTGCTTCCACCACATTATCTTTGCTGCGAAGCTTCACCTCCTGATGAATGTAGCCAGTCTCTGGATGCCAAATCAGCCCTAGCAAGTTCAAGTCAAAGGTCTGGCAGCACCAGAACCTTTCCCCACTCCTGGGGTGCAGGAACATATTGCCAAGTTCCCTGCTCCATGTGAGCTCCTCGTGCTGGGGGATCCATCTGAAGGGAGGTGCTGATGCTGGGAGCATCACTCAGCACGAGGAGTATTTGCCCAATTAGCTGCTTGAGCCTGGTTACGCTAACCATTATTTGGAGTTTGATACCTGCCAAGAATTACAGGACAAACAGCTTGTTCTGGGTGTGTGTGATGTGTGTGCACAGCAAGCTGTGTGTCTGAGTGATTTGCAGATTTTAGTTAAACTCCAAATTGTTTATTTCTGCTGTTAAATCTTTTGTCCTGATACACCTAAATGGAAACATTCTCCTTGTTGACCTCACATAACTGACCATCCAGAGTCCACTCCTGAAAGCTCAGTGTATGAGCTTTCTAAATGTACCAGCTTTAGTTACATTTTCCCTGCAGTTTAAGAGGAACATTCACAGTACTCTTGAAACACGTAAAGCAAACTGGATAAGTTTACAATAGTCCTATCAAATCTGAATATTGATAGCTTTTTTGAAATTACCTAAGTACAATTTCTTTTTTTCTTTTTCTTCTTGTTTTTACTTAGGGGAAAAAAAGGTAAGCATTTACTGAAGTATCTAGTGCTATTGGCAAAGTGACTTAAGCTCATTTTAGTAGATGATTTATTTTATAAATTTGTCTTTGGAAGAGTTCATCTGGTAATACAGCTCTTTTTATGGTTCCAAAATGCAATGTCTGATTTTATTCTCCTGCTATGTTGTCCATATGAGACTTGGGTATGATATGACCAATAGGCTTTGAGTAATGAAAATTCTAATATTTAAAAGCTTTTCCCCCCCACAATTACTTCAAGGTCTCCCTTTTCATCTTTATATTCTGCTTAATTGAAGTTCACCTGTCTTTTTTTTTCTTGCAGGAAAACCTTTATCTATGGAGTTATGAAAAGCAATGTATACAAAGCATGTAACAGGAAGCTGAAATTGAACATGGAACCTTCAGAAGTTGAATTACATCAACACAGGGCAGTCTGAAAGCTCCTTTGAATCCACCTAAAATATTTTTAGATGGAAAACGCATGAAACTGGCATTTTTATGGTTTTCAGTATTTCCTTCTTTTGGTCAAACCAACAATTAAGGATAAACTTAGAATGTTTTCATTCCTGGCCTCTGGTAGCAGAATAATAACTTTCCCAGAATACCTGGGAAAGTTTAGATACAAATCTTTATCAGCACTTGTACAATCATGCAGTCCAGTTCTTGGATATGCTGCTGAAACATATATTTTCATGCTTAATTGAACAAAATAATGTTTTTCTGGCATTCTACAGTCCACAGTAAACTTCAATTATGCTTGTTTTTATCCCTTGCTCTTCTGTAGCGTAGTGTTGTCTGAAACATTTCCAGGCGTATGTGTACAGCAAATGTTTCTTAGAAATAAGGAACTGTCTTCTCAGACTGACATTTTCTTAATGTCACCTCTTAATCAGTGGTTCAGAATGGTTGTTTATGGATGTGCAGAAAAAATTCACAAGCAGAAAACGTTCTTAGAAATATGAATATGGAAATACCCACCATTATTCCCAGTCTAGAATAGATGTTAATGGCATTTTCTCCTACAACTTTTTAAGAAGGATTGAAATATCACTGACAGTGTCCTTTATAAAAATAATTCCCTTCATTCTTAATTTTTCTCACCTTGTAGTCAGTGTAATAAAATGTTGACGACTAAACACTTTAATTGTATTATTACTATAGCCATTCTTACTTTAAAATGGGATTTAATTAAAATATTCTTTTGAGCTGTTGACCTGTAGCCAAGGTTTAAATGATCTAATTCTGTAGTGAATGTTGCATTTGAATGTGAAATTATAATAATATCTGGTGTGTAACATGCTTTTTAAAAAGTAAATCACATGTTGTAAATGTTGTAGTAAATTTTGCGTTCGAAGCAAAAATAGTTCAGACTGCACTTTTGGTATGTTTAACCAACATTGTTTCAGACTTGGAGTAAAACTTTATATTGACCCAAAGAATATGGATTTGTTGCAATCTTTGCAGTTCACTGAACTTTTTTTTTTCTGTGCATACATATTTCAAGTAAACTCTGTAGTTATAACAAGTGACACGTTATGGACCCTAAATCGTTGCACTGTGAAATATGCACAGCAAAAGGACAAATGAAGATATCAAGGGTCTGTTCCATTTCTCACTGAACTGTAAAATGCCACCCTTGTTGTACAGCAGATCACTGGTTCTGAGCAGGGCTCATTGACTGCTAAGTTGTGGGTAGTGTTTCACTTTCTGCAACTGTTAATATCCTGGCTTATCCAGGCATAATGACCTCTCTATTTGTGACACATTGTTGAATTTTCTGGTTCTTTCAACTTATTCAAACCTTTATTTTTTTTTTTTCCTCCTCCTTTTTCTCCATTCATTGGAGGGCTGGAAGGATTCTGAATTGAGCTGCAGTACAGAGGTTAGTCAGCCAATTGCAGCTGAAATACATGGTGGTGGCACATCTGTAAATGAATAAAAACTTACAAATGTGCAGGAAAGGTGCTCTGCATCTGCACTAACCCTTCTTTTATATAGGCTAATGCATGTCTTTTGGATAATATTGGTGTATCTGTGGTATAGTTTGGTTTCATTAGTTCTCATATAGTAAATAATCCACACTACAACAACCTCTATTATGTTATAGCTCACATTTGATATTTAAACTGATAGGAAGGAAATACCAACTTTTCAACTAGTCACGAAATTACCATTACATCTCAATACCTACGGTATTAAATATGTTAAATGGTGATGAAGATTTGCATTTTTAAAAACTTTGATACTTCAAAATATGCAAAGAAAACAGGGATTATATGCAGTGTATAACATTTGCTTTCCAGACCTAAATCCAGACCTGGTTTATATGGATTTAAAATTAGTGAAAGCTAAAATTTTGTCTCAGGTTTGAGCCATGCCTATCTATTCTTCTATTGGTTCCCCACCAAAAGAACAATGTTTATTTTGTTTTTATTTGCACAGTATATTCTGGGTAGCTCCAAGTTTTCTCTGGTGCTGTAGGGAGCAAGTTGCATTTTGGAGGGCTGCTTTAGCTGTCTCCAACAAGGAGTAGAGTGTGTCTGCACTATGTCAGGTGGATATTTTGCTCATCTTCAGCATTGTTGGCTCCCTTTTATGTGTTTTTTTTTTTGTCTCTTTTATGTGTTTTTATGTGTTTTTTTGTGTTTTCTATGCCTTGTTTCCTCTTTAAAATCTGTAAATCTTGCCCAACTTCAGTGTTGTAATAGAAGAAAATACTTGCTGCTTTCAGCAGCACTGCTTTCACTTTGAAACCAGGGCCCCATATGGTGAATAATAGGGAGGATCTAATATTCAGTACTGAAGGATTTTCTCCTTGTATCAATCAATATTTTTGTCTCAAACATTGAAATGTTCTGACATTTTTTGTTGGTAAATTGAAGCCTCTATGATGTGACAAAATTATATTAAAAAAGGAATCTATTTGTAAAAATATATTCATAAATAAAGGAATATATATTCATATAAAGGAATATATTCATATAAATATTTGCTGTCAAGAACCTCAAAAAAATTCCACTTACTGTCTTTCTATGTGGCTCCTGTAAAAACACCTGCAAGTATTTACAGCATTCACTCTAACCAGGCCTAGGCCATCCCAGAAGAGTCCGGGGCAAGACCTGTTAATAAATTAGACCTGGCTGAGCATGCCATCCTTTGCTGGGATGGATGTGCTCCCAGTGGCACAGCTCCAAGGGTCACTGTGCCTTTTATGCCTGGACTTTGCAGAGAGGAAACGGCGGCACAGGATAGGGTGAATGTTTTACTAGACCATTGGGCACATTGATTTTTATTTTCATGGATATGTAGATCAAATCGAAATAACCTAAAGGGGCTGATGTGATACCCTGGGACGGTTAGGCATGTCAAGATTTGTAGGAAGTCTGTGTCTTTCTGCTTCTTGGTACTCCCTGTAGAAAAATAGCGTGGGGTGTCATTGAGATCTGTCACTGGCTGACACTTAGGGAGAAAAAGAGCCCCCACCTCTGCCAGCCATTCCCTAGATGTGTCCCAGCTGAATAAGATTGTGTGCTGGACCTAGTTTGGATTTATTTACATTTAAAGCAAGTGCTGTGCCAGTCAGACATGCAGGATCCTGGCTGGCTGATATATCCTTGAGCAACTGTCTGCATGTTGGCATGTGAAGGATTCTTTCTTGCCTGATGTAGGACATTACTTGGGAAATGTGTTTTTGTAAACACCCTGAAACTGCAGGGCAAGAATAGCTTCTCTTTGAAGGCTTGATAAAACTGCATTTATTGAAGAAACCTCTGTTCAACTGTCATGTTAGAAAGAAACTATTTATAGAACCATAGAGCATCAAAATTCACAGGGAACAAAGAAATCTGGAAAACTGAAATTAGAGGAAAAAAACCAGCATAAAACAAATCCTAATTGAAATTTGGGCTTTTGAATTTAAAGGTTTTTTTACATGAATTTTTTTCACTGAAGGCTCAAAATATTTTGTTACATAGGTTGTGTAGATCTCAGAGAAAGTAGGACTATAAACTGTATTTTAAACATTAATAAATATTGCTCTGTGTTTGCAGTGCCTTTTCATTTCTTGAAGCTGCTTTTCAGTTTAAAAAAACACTTAGATAAAGATAGTTATCTTTATATCATACCTTTAGATCATATCTTTATATCATAAAAATTTAGCAGATATGTGGAAATTAAGTTTTGTGACTATCTGATTTTTTGTTCAGCTGATATAGATAAAAATAATTTAAAATTTATTTAACGTTGCAGAGCTTGTTGGACTGGCAGGGAGATTTCAGTTTGGCCTTACTGTCAGGAATACTTTGTGTCTTCTTAGCATGTCTTGTTCCCAACTTTCACATCTGGGATGAAAATCTTGTCTGTCTTTTGATATATAAAAACTAGTCAAGGACAACCCATTCATTTTACATAGTTTGACTCATGAGCTGATTTTCACCTTTTCTTTAACCTATAAATAAATAAAATCTGGAGTGGTTTCAAGAACCTTACTAGAAAGTCTTTGCATTCCAATACGTTAAGCTTTCAAAACTCTGTCATATTTTTTGGTGAACCTTCAGAAGCAGAGGCAATTCTCAGGTTGAAAATCAGGTTGAGGTTATTATTCTGGGGAAATTTATTACATTCTGATATATTTACTGGGTATTTCAATAACACAGATGGTGAAACAAAATGCCACACACGTATACAGATGTGAATCTTTGGATTTATCCATATATTATTTATCTCTATATGTTGAGAAAAGAAATGAAGCTCTATGAGGCTGATGAGCAGCCACCAGTGGTGTTCCTGAGGGCCCAGTTCCAGGGCCACTTCAGTTCCATTCCATTATCAGTGATCCAAATGCAGGATTTGAATGCAAGTTTGCAGCTGATGCCAAACTGGGATGTGCAGTTGACTCTCTTGAAAGATGAGACATATTGCAGAGGGATCCAGATAGACTGGGGAATTGGACAAATATCAATGGGATGGAATTTAGCAAGTCCAAATGCTGGATTCTTGTCTTGGTTTTGGGTAAATTTTGGAGAAAACCTCTGAAGAGGTTTCCTCTGGTAAGTAAATTCAAGTGGTCCCCTCCCTAATTGGTTCGGGAAAAAGATTTCTTTGAAGAAAAGTGGAAGAAACCTGTTTCTTTAATAGGTAAAGCATTTATTAGTACATTATCCCAAAATGGGATAATATTAAACAATAAAATCTTTTGTCATTTTAAAAGAGACCATGAAACTCAGAAAGTTCCCTCTGCGGGCTGATTTAGTCTCTTATTAGCCCCTTCAGTGATGGAAATGTTGTGGTTTAGGTCTGGTCTGGTGGGCTATAGGTGTGAGTTGTCAGTGTTCTTCTGGGTTTTTAGTCTAGAGTAGGTTTATATAGAAATTATATATATATATATGTCCTTTTTCTTTTTCCTAAAAAAAAAAAAAAAGGAGAAACCAGTCCAGGGAAGTTCTTTGCCTCGGTTTATATAGAAATTATATATATATATATCCTTTTTCTTTTTCCTTAGAAAAAAAAAAAAAAAAAAAGAGAAACCAGTCCAGGGAAGTTCTTTGCCTCAGCTAATTAAAAACCAACTAAAAGCAAAGGAGAGCTCTGTCCTGCCATCTGTCCATCTGCAAACACAGGAGCAGGAACGTAAAGGAATGATTGCAGTTTGTGGAAACAAACTCCATGCTTCTTCTTCCCCCCTCTTCACTCAGAACCAGCTTTCAAGGTGCAAAACCTATCTCTGGGCTAAACAGAAGAATGGGGATAGGAGCATCATGAAGTCACCCCAGGCCAATTCTGCCTCTGGGATGAGTGACACGAGGCACTGGTGTGAACTGGGAGAGGGTAGAGAGCAGCCTGCAGACAGGGGCCTGGGGGTGCCTGCCAGCCAGGAGGGCAAACTCCATTCCGGGGGGATTAAAACCAGCTCAGCCAGTCCAGCACAAGAGCTGATCTTGCTGAGCCCAGCTTGGTGGGGCCTCACCTCGAGTGCTGTGTGCAGCTCTGGCCTCCCAGATTGGGTGTGAAGGTCCTCGATGCATCCAGAGAGGAGCAACAAAGCTCATGGAAGGGTTGGAAAGGACAGGCTGTGGAGGAGCCCCTGAGGATTGTGGGCTTGTCTGGTTTGGGGACATGTAGGCACACAGTTGGTGGTGATTTGGGCTGGCCTAATTAATCCCTAATTGATCCCTAATGGGCTGCAGCTGTGCAGCACAGGTGAATGCTATTGAAGGTGAGGAGCCATGGAGTGCCCAGGGGTGCTGCCCAACCCCGCAGGGAGCAGAGGGCACACAGGGGCACTGCACCAACAGCAGGGCATAAAGGGGGCTGAAGGACACAGGAGCAGACATTTGCAGCCTCCTGAAGTGCTCTGGTGTTACTGTGTGTGGGCAGATGCCTGAAGCCCTCTGATGAGGTGAGGTGTTACTGTGTTTGGGAGAATGTTTAAAGCTTTCTGATATTTTGGGGTGACACTCTGTGTATGGTGGCCATCTCGGCTGTGACAGGGAAAAGGAGGCTGAGGGGTGACCTCGTTGCTCTCTGCAGTCTGCTGGGGGGGTGGGTAAGAGGAGACCATGGAATCTCTTCTCCCTGGGATCCAGTGGTGAGCAGAAACACTTCAAAGCTGTGCTGGGGTAAGTCCAGACTGGGTATGAGGATGCATTTCTTTGTGGAGAGGTGGTCAAATGCTGGAACTGCCTTCTAGAGAGCAGCTGCTGCCCCAGGCCTGTCATGGTTTATCATTGCTGCTGCCAGAGATGAAGGGATGGGACTATTTTTGGGCTAAGAACGATTTATTGCTCAGATAAACATCAGCCTCAGAGGCTGTGAGATTTTAGAGGAGCAAGAACTCGGCCACAGCTCAGAGTAGTCCCAAGTTCTTTGCTACACAGCAATACAGAACTTTCTAACCCAACAGACAGCTGCCACAGGGTGTATTTTGCTCTTCTAACATTTTGCCTTTACTTAATTCTGCTGCACTGTGGGTGCTTTTCCTCAATAGGCTTCTGTCTCGCATGCACACATCTGCTTCTGTTATAACTTCTAAACTCTTAATTTATTCTATACAAGCACACCCCTACGCTATAAACCCTTCACCATCTTACCCAATACAGTTTCTCACTTAAGGCATATTTTCACCTACAACTATAGGAACATAAGTTCATTATTTTTCTGCTTAGTGTCCATGTGTTGTATTTTTACATCAACCCAAACTTCTTCCAAGGCTGCAAAACAAACCCTCCAGTGTCTGTAGAAATTTCTGGATTTTCCAATTCCCACAATGGTTTAGAGGCATTTGGACAATGCCCTTCATCACATGCTTTCATCTTTGGGCAGCCCAGAAGTGCTATGGGAGTTGCATTGTTGATCATTTCCAACAGAACTGGTATGTCTTAGATTAAAAAATATATATTTTCAGAAATCTGTTCTTTTTTTTCTTAATTAATATGGTTTGGGTTCAAATGCTGTAAAAGAGAAATGGGAAAAGCAATAATTTTGAACCTGATTTGTGAAGTCTAGTGTTGTCAGTATCATATAGAGCTGGAAAACTGTTCTGGTTGAAGTAGGTTTTCTGATTTAATTTGCACCATTATTAACATTAATTCATTTTCCCTCCAAAATCTTAAGGCATGACTCATTTCCCAATTCTTTTATTCAACAGAGTAATCTGCACAGGATTTAATTCTTTTCCACATCTTTATTTACTGTACTAGATGATTTTTTATCATGTTAGTTTCGGAAATCAAGTGTTCTTTCCTGGTGAAACCATGCTATTTCAAGTATAAATACTGCTTTATCTGCTGATTTATTTTTGACCTCTGGTAACATGGGTTTTGGAAACAGCATAAGTATTTGTATTTCCCATGAAATGGATTTTTGTGAGGGTTTTTCTCACTTGTTTTTGTCTTCCCTTTTTCAAAATGAAGCTTTCAATGAATTGCTCTTTTGGTGTTGTGATGTCATTGCTCATGTTATTTCCATAAATATTTTATATTTCTTAAATAACTGGAAACATACTGTGTTTTATTAAAACCTTTTTAAATTGAACAGAACCTATTCATAATTTTCATAGGGAATTTTTGTTTTAATGATTTGTTCCTTGAAATGCAGTGCTTTTCTTATTTATTTATTTCAATTACATGGCAAAAATGAGCCTTATTCTTTCATCTGTGTAGTAACCTGTGATGACAAAGAGTCAGTGTTTAGAAGTGAGACCAGTCTAAAAAAAAAAAATCTAAAGAATCATTGGTATCTAAAATTAGTTGTTTGCTTTTATATATATCTTGGTTAACAAAAGCTTAAAACACATTCTGGGATAGAAATTAAGACCACTGGGCTCAAGCTGGTTATGCTACTAATGCCTTCTATTAGCAGTTAACAAGCACAAAATAAAAATTATTCATTTATGGAACAAATAGGGCCAAACATTAGTAAATAGTGAAATGTTCTTTGATTAGGTTTGGTTGTCCTTACTCTTGCATAGCTGAAGAAAATAATCCTTTCAAAATAGATTGTTGATTAAAACAAACATATTCTCCTGGAGAAATAAACTGCTGAGAGGTTCCTTTCCAGTATGTTTGGTCAGATTGAGGGTTTGAATGGCAGCGAAACTCCCAATATTCTGAAGAAATGGTCACCATGGTTCTGTCCGTTAACTGGAGTTTTTCCAGAATGATCCAGATCCATAAATTAAGTTGACAGCTGCACAATTCTTTATTTCTCTAAGCACATTGACTGCTATTTATACAAAAAAAAAGTGGTTTGTGTATCATGAGGAGGGAGATTTCTGAAGTTTTTGAGAGTTAATAACTACAACACTGCTTGGTTCTTGCCTGTGTTTCTTTTTTTCAGGAAAGATGATAGTGGTTAACAGCAGAGCTCCCTGGAAAATGGTGTGTTTCTCCATGTATTTCACATCCACTTTATCTGGAGTGTCATGTTGTTTTAAGTTGCAGCATATGTAGGCCAACAAAAGCTGACATAAAGGAAAGCAGCACAGTGCAGGGTAATGATATGTGACACATCCAGATTGAGAAGGAAATTCAACTTTCTTGGAGCTAGTACCTACTGCTCACTGTGTTTGCCATGAGCATGACTTCCCTATGCAATCAGAAAATATTTATGTGGAAATACTTACATAAAATATTTTGAAAAAACTATCCAGTAAAATCATCTGGTGTTTTTGAGATGATCCTTAATTCAATACCGATTTTTTTCCCACCTATTCTTATGCAGCAACAACAAATTAATCTTGATATTTTCCCTTACATTTTAGTCAAAATATTAATATTTAATTGTATTCATATTTGTGAAAGGTCAAGTTATGTGCTCTCATTCAGGTAAACCTTATGGACAACTTAAACAAAAGACAAGTTGAAAAAAAGTAAATTTAAAACTCCAAATAAATGAAAGTACAAGTCAATTATCAGTCTGAAGATATACTATGAATCTGAGTTTATTTACTCAGAATTAAAATGTGGATGGAACCATGAAGCAGGAGATAAATGTTTTGGAATATATTATCTATTGTATATATTGGGTGTTGTATTATATTTGTAATATATTGTCCATACAAGCTGATAAACAGCAGGATAGTCACTGTTATTGATCAGTGAAGAACTTTTTTCCTTAAGGAATAAAAGCCCCCTACTGCTTATTGTATTCTTGCTCTTGAAGGGGTTTATTTTAAAGTAAAATATAAGTGGTCCTAAATTGAAAATCACTGCACTCATGGGAAAAGTCTGAGAGAAGGCTCAAGAAAATGCCATGCAACTGAAGCTAAACTGTTGGAATTTTCCAGTACAAATCAAGATCAAAACTACTAAATGCTTTAATATTACTGAGTATTCTTAAGATACAAGGAAAAAAGTCTTCTCAAAACTCGAAGTTTTGGTATTCTGCTTTCCACTTGAGCTTAGAAGGTTCACTGAATCTCTGGGTTGCCCATTCAGAACTGGCTTTGGGAAATAGGCCCAAGTGTTTAACTACTGCTGTGTTACCTGCCTTGTAAATGGAATTACTTCTGTTTATTCAATGAATGACGGAACAGAAAAATGGGGCTTTCCTTGTACTTGTTGTACATTTCATTCTGTGACTACGAGGTTACAATAGATTATTGATTTTTGTATAATTTGTTAGTGTTACCTGTCATTTTCATAGCTCTGGTCTTGGTCTAATTTAGTCTGCCTAATATCTATATGTATTTTCTGTTAAAAGTAATATAGCTGCTCAAAGAACCTTAAATGAAAATTTCAATCATAAATAAATAATGTTTTCTGTAAGTTCTTCCCATTCCATCATGAGGATAGTGGGGTGACTACTGCTTGAATTGAAGTAACACCTGAGAAAATGCAAAATAAATAACATTAAACACATTTCCATGGTGCAAAATCTGGATTTTACAAGGCTAAGTAGATGAGATGTTAATGCCTTGAAGTCAACAGATCATAGTTGATGATTGTCTTTTTTATTTGGGGCATTTTGCCCCATAAGCAAGGACCTAAAGAGCATTAATGAGGCAAATTGACTGAATTGAGGAATTAAACCAGTAAAATTTACTCGGATTTCAAAACCATCACAAAGGCTTTTTCTGTGTAGTATGTGTCTTCATTTCAGACTATTATGAATATTCTGAACTAATATATTTCATATATATATTTCTAAATATATAATAATATTCGGAATAAATGCAATTTTAAAGTCTTTTAATGTACCACATGGAAATGTATCAAAAACGTCACCTATAACTAAATAAATTTTCCCAAAAGCCAAGGATACAAAATTTTATCTTTCTATTACAAAAATTTTTATTTTGAGAGCTGTTTGGCTTTATTCTTAAACTGATACATATAACAATATTCATTTTGAGAGCTGTTTGGCTTTATTCTCAAACTGATATATATATATAATATTACAGTACTTTTGGTTTTTCATTGTAGTGCATATGAAAAGGTCATTATTTAACCCTGACTTTGAAAAGTTTGTGGAACACAAAGGCCTGTCCGTGCAGGAGCTCCTGTGACATTGGTGCACCAGCAGCCACTTCTCCCACTGTTCCCTGGTGCTCGGGCTGTTGTGATTCTGCTGATGTAGCTGATGTTGTTCCTCATTATTCCTCTGCCTTTGTCCTTTCCTCCAGGCTTACCCTGAGTTTGTCCTGACCTACCTAGAGGAGCTAAATGAAAGAGAGGAGGTGACCCAGACAGAAAACCACATTCACCATGGGGCCTGGGCTGCAGCTCATCAGGAGACAGACAGCAGCTCAGCAGAAGAGGTCACAGCACTAAGCCAGAGGCAGGTCAGAGACAGTCCTTTCAAAAACAGGTTTTGGAAAGAGAAATATCAGTGTGGAAGGTTATTTCCTTAAAAAAAACAAAACTATTTGATTTCTTAATTTTTCTTAAATTTCTTAATTTTGTTATTTGATTTCTTAATAAGGTTTTTCTTAATAAGGCAAATAATATAGTAGGATTATAGAAGAAGAAAAAATTACATCCATTTGTGTCTCAGAGCAGTTTATTCTTATAGTGCAAATTCTGGAAATTTCTTATTTTCTATGTGGAAAAACCTGAAGTAAGGAAGACGAACAAAAAAACCCCAAAACCCCAGACCACTAAATCTCTAGATTTGTGCTTCTTGATGCATCTTGACATAACTATTTGTATTTCTGACATTTCCTGCTAATCAACAGCCTTGCTTGAAAAAGTAGACACACATTATTATAATTAGCAATATATAAATTGCACTTTCATCTCTTAGGTTCTGGGAAAAAAAACCCCAAAAAATGTCATCAACCCCAATCAGAAACAACTTTCAGGACCTTTGGACGCCCATTTAATGCCTGCAGATCCCCTGGGGCAGACTGCACAGCTGACAGTGGCACTGGTGAGGAAACTAGAGGAGAAACATCCTAAGGCCCCAGCTCAAAGGTAAGCCACTGACAGAACTGATATTTATTGTTCAATGACATTAGATGTTTTCCTTCAGTTTCATGTAAGATTGATTTCCTGGATATTATTGAAATATCTCAGAAACCCTCTGGCTGGTAAGCAAACAGAGTTTTTGACCAAAATTAATGAAAAGGGGTGACATTTATGTGCTTCTTTCTTTTTTTTTTTTTATTCTTTTGAAGATTGATGTGGTGAATGATGTTTGGTAGCAATTGCAAGTTTACTTTTAAATTTTTTATCTACAAACCTCACATGGTGCAAAATACAAAAATGAATTGGATTTGTTCCAACATTGTGACATATTTTGTGGCACAAGACTTAAATTTAAATGGTAAAGGTTTTGTTAGAAACCTGAAAGTCATGCTGAGCCAAAACACAAAGTGACAGTCCCTTTCCATGTAGGACTGGATTTTAATTTCAGTAAAAGATAAGGAGTAGTGTTCTTAATTGCTTCTACTGACAGCAGGCAGAAGACTTTGTCTTTCTTTAGATAACTGAAACAGTGTTTTAGAAATGGCATTTGGCTGGTTATCTTTGTGGTTTTGGAGGTATTTTTAGAGCAAAATATATTAAAAATGGAGCTGCCATTTTGGTCACAAGGCATCACTTGCTATCAGGAATGAAGCTGAACTTCTAAAGTTGTTGTTAATGGCAGTAATTTGAGATGATTCAAGCAACAAGAGGGTTTGGTTCATCTAAGTTGCTGTAATTCTTCCCTTGGAAGAATTCCCCTTAGAGAAGCCATAGATTGGCTCCTCTGGCCTTTCTTCAAGGACTGCCACTTCAGGTATTTCCTTCGTAATATTATTTTACAAGTACTTTTGGTTTTATCTGAAATGTTTTTCGAAATGTTTTTCAAAGTCCTCCTTCAAGGACTTCAACTCCAGGTATTCCTTTATAATATTATTTTACAAATATGAAGTCTTTTTGTGCCTGAAATGTTTTTCAAAATGTGCCTGAAGGCTGTGCCATGACTGAGGTATTTCAAAGTGTTGGCTGCCCGCAGCTTTTAAGGAGCTGCATAGGTAGAGGTAGCTCACCTGTATTTTGGGTAATTTGATGGATCAAATAACTCTGAAGCTTTGTTAAAAATAAATTATTAAACTACTAGTGAATCATCTTGTATGTTTAAAATGTAAACTCTATTTATTGACTATATTGACTCTTTCAAGAGATGCCATCTGCAAAGCAATGTGAAGATTTAACCACCATCATTTGCTCCTCTGTGCTTTGAGTATGGATTTGCGTGCTTTAAATATGTCATGTGATGTCAGGGTCACTAAAAGCTACTTAACTTCTTTTCAGTACAATGAAATAAAAGATTTTCCAACTAAATGTCTGTTCTTTTAGCCTCAGGATATAATAGGGTATAAATACTAAGCAAAAAAATCTCTTGCAGAACAAACGTATTTGATTTAGAAAGCTCTCTGCAGTCAAGATCTTCCAAAAGTAGACTTTGCAGCCTGGAACATTTTCTTGAACTTGAATTAGATGTATAAAAATTCATTTTAATACCAAAATAACATTATTTTGCTGTCAGAAATATTTGGCATTAAATACCAATTATAACTAATGCAAAACTTTTGCAGTTCCCACTGTTAGGGAGGTACTAAATGATTTGAAATCCCTTTTCTGCAATTTTCCACTAGATTGTGAAAAGTACTAACGTATTCTGTTAAACACCTGCCACATCCCACTCTGTAGTTGTAGAATCCTTTCAGTGACTGAAAAGTGATGTAAGATAAGGAGACAGGGTTTTATCTCCTGTGACTTGAAAAGCTGTTCAATTTCCAAACAGCAAAGAAATTCTGCCTAATGTGTAAAACTTCCAGGAGCACAAATGAGGTATGAACTGTGTGTTAGAGGAAAAGATACCTGTGTTCAGTTGGTCCAGCTACATGAGTCGATAAATTGAGGATTATGATCACTGTTCCTGCAAGGTTCAACAGGTTCTTGTGAAATTCTTTTGGTTAACAGCCCTGCTCAACAGGTTTGTCAATTTTGGTGAAACTTTGCTTTGCTGAGAGGGAGGGAAGGAGACTCAGCTGCGCAGACACAGGTGTGCAGAGGGGTTTTGAGGTGTTATGTGGGGTATCACCAGGCATCCAGCTGCTTTGGAGTGCTGCAAGTCTCCTGCCAGCACCGTGATGGATTTGTGGAACTATGCACATCCTTGGGGTACAGTGACAGTCCCAAACACCAGCCAGTGTTTCCCTTTAAGCTACTGAGTCCTGCCCTAAAGGTTTTGTTTTCCAGCTTAGTTTCATAGGAACATACATCTCAGCTATGTCCAATTTAGTGTTTGGTTCCTGAGGAGCAGCCACCCTTTGACAGTGAGCCACAACAGCCAATGAAATCCTTACTCTATAACATGGGGTAGGCAGAGCACTATAATAGGGTTAAGTTTCAAAGGATATAATTAATTAGGTTGCAAGGCTGTCTGCATAATTTTCATACTTTCAGACTGTTTTCCGTATTTATCGTAGCTGGTTGAAGGCTGCAGGCAGTCGCTGTCTTACCTGCACATTGTTCAGCAAGTTTTACATGTTCCTCTGACATGTATTAAGGTAACAGTGAAATGAAGTTGTAGTTTTGGGGAGTTTTTTGTGTGTCTCATGTTAGTAGTCTGAGCAAGTCCTTAGCATCTTTGCAGACATCTTACCGAGTGTTTTTCCAATGTTGTTTACTTAATGCATCTCACACTTTTGACACTTTGCATGATACATGATGCCTGTAAGAGAGAACAGCATGAGCCTCCTCTCTGATTTACCTGAGAGAACCCCTGAGTTTGTCTGAAAGGCAGAAAACTTGTCCATTCCAGCAAATACCATGGAGGAAAAAGGGACAAGTCCCAGACAGACCAAAACCCAGCACAAGGTAGTTGCAGACATGGAGGGTCCAAGCTGCTGGCAAGACTTGGCTTTTAGGATAAGGTTGGGCAGAGCATTGAGTTGTGTGACTGTGATTTGTGCTCTTCCCTCAGTGCACAAGAGCTAATGACTTAATTGACTAATGACCACTGGTTTCCTTGCCATCCTAATTCTCATTCCCACTGTTTGTGTGTGGGAGATGGCTAATACATTGCCTCCTCTCACTCAAAAATAGTTTGGAATGGACAGTTTTATTAAAAACGACATATTATCTTTGCTGGGTCAAGATAATAATGGTTTAAGTGTTGTGGAAATGTAACCTCTGTAACTTCTGGCAGTGTTTTAAATGATTTCTCTCATTGTTGTGGTTTTATATGTTGGGCCCAACTAGGAAAGTAAGATGGTGCTCTTGTATCAGCTGCAACAGATTTGTGCTGTCCTAGCAGTACATTCAATGTCAGAATTGTCCCTTTGAAAGGTGCTGGTCACCCTTCTAAACTAATCACCTGTTTTGATGCAGTTTTAGTTTCAGGCCTTATTGGATCACTTTGTTTCTCTAAGTAACTTGCTCTCACAAGTTTCTGGGTACTTGGTCTCTAACCCAGACCTGAATTTAGTTATGCTCCAAGCTGGGTGCATGCTAGGTACAAGCTCTCTTGGATCTGAGTCAGAATGTTGATAACCTTGTCACATTTACTACTGACACAGATCCATCTGGGACACTTGGTTTCATTCTAGTTTTTCTGAATCACTTGGACAAATTCAGTTGTTACATTTTTGTAAGACTTGCTAATGTAGGGAAAATGACTAAGAAATAGCCCCAAGGAAATGGAAACCTTCTCCCACTTCCATTGTTACAGCTAAGCAAAGGCTTGACCTTGATTCTTGATACTCTGTTAACCAATTTTAAACTCCATGTGGGCAAAACAGAGGAAAAAGTCATTATCTATGTCTATATTGTAAATTGGTTACTCCATGAAGACAGAAGAAGAATGTATTAGAAGCACTAATTTATTACTGGAGTATTTAAAAAATCTGTTTATACACATTCCACAAAAAAAAAAAAAAACCCCAACAAAAAACCGAAAAAACAAAACATAACAAAAAACAAAGGAGAATGTGTGCTTTAGACTGTGTTGTCTGTGTTCATTTTAAGTAACCCTTCAGAATTCTATTTGAGGAAAGTCCTCTCTGAGAAAAGCATCTTTTCCCAAGTTGCAATGATTTTTCATGATGCATCTGCCATGTGAGTGTTCTAAAAGTTAAAACTTCCAATTGGTGACAAATTAGCTTTCATTATCTGCTTTAGTCACATCCTGACAAAATGATTCTAGTAGCTGTATCTGGTACAGATACAAATCCAGCACAGAGAGGGTTGCCATCTCTCCATCTGAAAAGGAAGGTGTACTAAACACCACGCTCCCGTTTGCAGGGAGCATTTGCAGATATTTGTACTAATTCCAGGAGCTTACCTTTATTCCGGCGGCATCAGAACCGGGGGGCTGTGGGGAAGTTGGGAGCAGCCGACAAAGCAGGGTGACCCAGCTTGTCACCCAGTGACCTGTGAGAAGGAAATAATGAACTGTGAGTGGCTGTCACCCTAACTGCTTCTGACAGTTTGGCTCTGGGCACATCTGTGGTAGTTGCATGGAAAGGCCTTTGTTGTTTTCCCACTAGTGACTTTGCAGAGCGCTGTGGGCTTTGCTGGCTGCCCTGCTCCTGCACCTCCCCTCCTCTTTCTGCAGGAACAGCAGCTGCCACTGATAGAGCTGACATTTCTTTTAATGATTTACTTGGCGTTTATGGCATTAAAGAAATTCAATTGAAATACAGCATTTATACAGCATATAAATGAAATGCAGTACAGGTAATAACTGTAAATTGATTTATGATTATTGTAAATGAAAATATTCTCTACATCCACCTAAGACCTGTTGGCACTATTCACATAATCATTTTGTCTTAGCTGCATAACTTGCAGCAGGGTTCAGTGTCTGGTGGTACCCCTCCATCCCAAAGATTTGCTAAACACTTGGAGTAAAACATTGAGTTTATGGTAATAGCATTTTAAATAATCTAGTATACAGTGAAACTAGGCAGCTATTTATATATCTATAAATATATAAATGGCATATAAAATATGCATTTATATATAAATATGGTAATATAGAAATCTGGTTATAACATTTTAAATATTCCAGTAAACAATGAAACTAGGCAGCTTTTAATATATTTATAAATTATAAATTATATATATTTATAAATATAAATATGTAAAATATATATTTATGGCTAAATTATATTTATATTGATATTTGTGTTTCTGTAATTTTATTATGCCAATCTAATATAATTAATGGTATTATATTTATTATATGAAAATATGTATAAAGAAACTATACACATTTATTTATTTATTAGATTTATGGAAAAATTATAGATTACAATATAAACCCAACCTTGCTCATTTGTTTACTGTTAAAAGTAACAATTATCATTGCAGGTTGACCAAAAACTGCATGTCTTTGCTGGTACAGCGGTGCTAAATCTTGGGTAACTTTGCTCATATTATTAGCATTTCAGCTAGGAGACTCTTAAATAAATGCTCTCATAATGGGTTCTTAGCTGATTTGTGAATGATGATAAAGAACAAAGTGAAATCTTGACTTTTGAAAAATTAATTAGTAAAAAATTGCTTAAAATGTGTGAAGATATTTCAAAAAAAGTGGAAGTTTTTGCATGGTTGTTATACCCTATTGCTTTTAAGTTGTTACATGCTTGGAGTAGGCTGGTGCAAATTACTTTGCAGGAGTTGAATATTCAAGACTGCACTCTCTAGACTGAAAGAACATCATGCTGGAACTGAAAGCTTTTTAGTACTAATTGTTTGGGGGAGGTTTAGGTTGCCTTTTTTTGTATTTACACTTTTTCTTATTCAAGTTCAAGCTGTCCTCGATAGCGCTCACATGCAAGGAAAAAGCAACTTATATTTTACCTCTGAGGACAGAGATTTCTGAACTGTTTCCTTTGAGGGCTGTGGAAGTGTGTGCAACTTGCTCTAGCAGACAGCTCACAACCACTGCCTAACTGAGCTGATGGAGTCTTTGGACACACACAACAATGGGTCCTGTTGCTCCATTTTTGCTTTTTTGCTTCTCACCAGTGCAGTCCTGTGCCCTTTCCTGCTTAAAAGTGCAGCTGTGGGAATTAAACGGGTGTTGCCATTTCTATACTGATAAATTACCTGAAGCTGGACATTTCCAACAGTATGGGTACCTTCATGACTGAGAGAGATCAGTTTAAATAATGTTTAGCATAACCAGAAAACATCACTGCCTTACTGTCACTGTCATGTTTTCTGGAAAAATCTTTTTGCCCAGCATTATTCTCCTGAAAAGCTGAGAAGTTTCAGAAAAATGAAAACAGTATTGTCTCATTTGCTTTTCCTGTCTTTTGCTGCTTTGGAATGTGTTTGGAGATTGTTTATCCAACGGGTGATTGTTTCATTGGTGTCATGTGAATTGTTTTTACTTGGCCAACTGGGGCCAAGCTGTGTTGGACTCTGGAGGAGAGAGTCATGGGTTTTCGTTGTTATCTTTCTAGCTTCCTGTCTGTATCCTTTCTCTATTCTTTAGTATAGTTTAGTATAGCATTCTTTAATATAATATGACGTCATTAAACCATAAATTAGCCTTCTAGAAACATGGAGTCAGATTCATCATTCCTTCCTCCCTATGACAGGGGTCTCAGAAAATACCACACCTTACAGCAAGTATTGACACCCCTCTTTGTTGTAGAAAACAAACCACAAAGGGCTGAGTTTTGGGTTTGTGGGCTTTGGTAACAAAAGAGGGCACAGCTCTGGCTTCCCCTGAAGCTGACAGCAGCACTGCTGTCCACAGCAGCAGCAGGAGTTCTCTGTACAGCAGAGCTCTGCATGAAGCTGCTCAGCTCTACAAACATTTGTGAGAGGCAGGTGAATGTTTTGGCAAAATCTGAAATGGCACAACATTATTTCTGGTGGGAGAAAATGAGAACTCTGGCACCAAAAGCTTTTTTTTCCATCAGATCTTCTTGAAATCTGTTATTTCTCTTAAAAGGGGTTAATAATGCCACAGGTGCTGGTTGAAGCCATGGAGTTGCAGAGGAACATCTGTCAGATCTTTGAACTTGTTTGTTGTTTGCAGAGAAATTGCCCTGCTGTCATATCTATTTACATGTATCTGTATGCATTTAGGACAGTTAAAGGCATTATTTTTTGTACTAAACTACTGTTCAAAAAATAATAATGGTGTGTTAATACATACTGAAAAGTGGCAGAGATGGTGGGCCTCGACTTCTACACATGTTGACAGTTTTATTTGGAAACTCTATCCCTTCTTTTCCAGAGATTTTTTGTACTCACTTGAGTTTCAAGTCCAATGGACTTACCAAAACAAACAAACAAAAAAACCCAAAAAACAAAACAAAAAAATTATAATTTCTTTATATGAATTAATATTGTCATATAGGTAATGCTCTTGAAGGGAAAATGCAACTTTTATTTGCTGGTTGGGCACTCACTCATATAAACTTAGTTTTTTTGCTATCATTGTCTTAATAGAACAATCACAGTTAAAAAATGTCAGCTATTGGAAAACTGTAAATCAGTCTTAAATTCCCAAGAAAGTGCAACAGCTGCCTCTTGGATCTGTCAGTTTTGAAGGATAAAAAGATACTGAAAATTTCAAATGAAAAGTTTGCAAGAAGATATTTTTTCACAACAATTTTGCACATTTCTACATTATTCACAAATTAATTTTTTGGGAATGTACAGAATACAAAACAATAGTAAACAAATTTAAGAGTCGTGCACAAACGCTCTCCTGAGGATGTTTTTTCCAAGTTTGTTTGTTTGTAAGCTGGTTTTTGAGTTTGTGTAGTTTGGGGTGTTTTCTGTGTGTTTGGGCTTGCATTTTTTTTAAAAAAACATTTTCTTTTTGGGTAAAGTGATACAAGAGAGAGAAATGTGCTTATTCTTAACTTATATATTGAGGTAATCATGTCTTATTATCCAGATATAATTTAATTGGTGAAGGTAAAAGATGACAATTTATCCTAAATTACAGCAAAAAGTAGTTATTACCTTGGACAACAGTTACAGCACCCCTTTTTCTTGCTAAAAGTATGTGTATCAGGAAGTGACAGTGAAACTGAGGAACTGGGCTGAATTTCTTTTGAGATAAAGCTTTAAAATGCAACAGATGGGATGGGATTGACTTTGAATTTTTGGTGGGTGTTTTCTTCTTTGATGCCATGTGAAAACTCTGAGCCTTAGAGTGAGAAAAGGTTAGAAAATGTGTCAGTGCCTGAAATGGAGAGTGTCTGATAGGTTTATAATGCAATATGTGACAAAAGAATTTTATAAGGAGGCTTTTTGCCAGCAATCCTCATGTCAGTGCAAAGTCTTGGGATATTAAAATTGAGAAATGCTGTTTTACTCACTTAGCTTGTTATATTGAGCATCACCCCTACAAACACCCTGACAAAGATAAAACTGACAAATGCACAGCCAATCTTCCCACTCCCAAAGACAAGAAAATTAGTTCTGTGCTGCTGGAGCACAGCTCAAGGCTTCTGCAGCAATAGCAGAGATTAATTTGTAATTGTGTAATCTGTAATTGCCCCCTGCTCCTGCAGCCATCTGTAGGTGATGGGAAAGGTGGGAATGGCAGGAAACAGGGAGGGAACCCAAAGGCAGACTGAGATTTCCCTCCTTGCCATGTGTGATCTGTGCTCCCCCAGTCATGTTCTGAAAATGTCAGGAATGAGAGAGGAGAAAGGTGTAACAGTCATTTAAAAATCTTTTTTAAAGCACAGGACTGTTTTCTACAGCATCTTCTGCAGTACCTAATTCCCTTTCAAAGGACTGAAGGAATGAGACTTTCATCACTTCCCTTGGGGGTGGCTTTTCTGCAGTATAATAGTTGTCTTCTCTCTTAGGACTATTTTTTCTGACATTCAGCCAAAAAACATTGTCTGCTCAATTTACTCCCATCACTCCCCTTGTGCTGCATAGGTTTGCACCTTCCCAGTGTTTTTGATAGGAATTTATCCCCCTCCATGCAATGGTGAAGCTTGGTTTAGCTGTGTGTGGTTACTTTGCAAAGCTGTTTAATGAGGAACGCCTTTGTCTAAATTACTTCACCTTGGCTCACCTCATTTCCAGGGGAATCTTGTGTTTCATTCCAAGGGTGTTTGCCAGGCAAAGGTTTGTATTCTGAAATATCAGAAGTGTATGAATACTCTGAAATTATTGATACTCTTTTAATAACTGATTGATATCCTGAAATGAGTGTATAATACTCTAACCCCCTTTTTTGCATTCCAACTTGCAAGCCTTTTCTTGTATACTCTAAGTTTGTTTGAGAGGAAAGTCTGGTATTTAAGAGCTTTAACACAGTTTGTTTGGGGTTTTTTTAAGCTTGTCTAGGTTCCCAAACACACCTGAAACATGCAGGATCCAAAACTGAGTACTCTGAAATGGGGTCAGGAGCTTAAGAGAAGCTTCAATGAGTTTTCCATAGGACAATATGGGACCTTAAACATTTGTAAGGTATTCCAAGTGAATGGTTAATGGTTAGGACTGGTAAATAATTGTACAACCTCTCAACAAAAACAGTGCAGGCCTTTTTAATAGGCCTGGGCCAATATTTTATTGTTGCAATGCTATTCAATAACATCTTTAGATTATTTTTTTTTCCTCTGAACATAAACTTTGGCCTTAGCACACCTTTTTGGTTTTTCTGACCAGGATTTCCTATGAGAGAACTGTACCTACAAGGAGAGCATTCCTAGTTCAAACACTTTTATTACAACTTAAGGTTTCTGTCAACATAATAATACTTAATTTATTTCCCTCCACGCTCAAGAAAAAACTATACTGATGAAAGCTTAGTTGCTGCTTTAATTCAGTGCTGTTGTGTCTATCACAGTATTGCACATGACAATTTTCCACACAAAACCACTCAGAAATTATAACATTTGTGGGTAGGTTTGTTTAATTTTTTATTAACTTTACTTTCTGATCTTTAAGAATTTGCCACAGCTACATGGAATAAAGCTAAGAATCAAAATGTGAGTTTTTCTCTTCTATAAAATAATGTCAGGTTTTCCCCAACTTTAGGAATTTCAATATTTCGTTTTTGTTGTCCAGTGTTTTGTTGTTGACCAATATCATTACAGCTGTTTATAAATGTATTAAAATTAAACTGTACTTCCAGTGCACTTCTATTTGATTGCTAGAATATGGAATTTTATTTAATTTTTTTTTTCTTTCAGCTTAGTATTCAAGATACTGCTAGTTGTTTGCTTTCAGGTAAAGCTTAGTTTAGTGCTCACTGAATTATTTATTTTATCATTTTCATAACTTTATTATCTGTTTTGTAATTTTTATTTTATCATTTTCCATTCACTTTGAAAATGGTTCATTTATTTGCCGACCAGCAGAAACACTTGGCAGTAATAACCAGCTGCCAACATGAAAATGGTAAGTTAAACACTTTAAAATGGGAAAACCAAGACTCAATTTGAATCTCTTTCCAAAAAAGGATAGAAATTGTTTTTCTACTTGGTTATGCGCCTTAATTTTTGATCAATGCAAGGCACATCAATTTTAAAAAGATAGAGGTTTTATTGTCTAATTACACTAGTATGAACTGATAATGAAACTGAAAATATAAGTATTTTTATTTTTGCCAGACCTCCATAAATATTGAAAGGCAGATGTAAAAATAAATGTTAGCTAAATAAGAAAGCCATCAGAACTTTGGCTTTCTTTTTGAACTCTGTGTCAGTCATTTTCAAAAGCCATTTTTTGCAGTGGCGCTTTCATTCCTTTTTCATTTGACTTTGCCAGCAGGGACCTCTGCTCAGTGTTTCATCCAAAGAAGACACCTTTGACAGTGTGGTTGCTCTTCCCCTACGAGCACTGTGCCTCTGTGGCACCACTGAATTAGAGCCTAAGTTTTTATCTTGTCCTTCAAGCCCTGACCTGCAGGCCTGGAGGCAGGAAAATCACCAGCACAGCTATGCTGGGGCAGGAAGCAGAGCACACACACAAAGAAAAAACAGTGTGGAACCAGCAAAATCCAACCAGTTCTGTTTCCCTCTGCTAAAAAAAAAAAAAAGCAAATCCCTCTTTCTTGTCTCTCCAAGCTTGAGTGTGACTTTAGGCAGCTTTGGCTTGCTCACTGACCCAGGAACAAGAACCATCATCCTATTAGTACCCTGAATGTGAGATAACTGTGCCATGGCAGTGGCTTGAACTACAGTGTGTACATATGTTTTGAGGCAGATGAGGATAATGGGTTTGGATTTTTGAAAGGGGGGGTGTGGTGGTGTCTCTTCATGGTGATAATTATGATTATTCCAGTCCATTAAAAAGAATTTTTAAAGAATATTTTGCTTAATGTGTAATGAATCCTCAACAGAAATAATTCAAAGGAATGCTGCAGTTGTGTGTGTTGGAACATATGTATATTTTAATTTGCTTTCTATTGCTGAAATGAAACATTTCTTAGCATAAGAAATTTAAAAGCCCGCTGTGATTTGGCTCAAAAATTGTAGTCCTACAGTAGCTGCAGCATTTTGTGTCAAGTTATTCCACAGGTTAATTAGGCACTTGTTCCTTGCTTTGTTCTGGAGCCTGATCATCTGATCAGCTGCAACTTCTAAAATTGAAATACCCAGTGATCAGCCAGGCCAGGGGACATCTTAGTCCCTTCTCCTTGCTCACCCACTGCCGTCATGGTCCCTGCTTTCTTGTTCCACACTCAAGAGTTACACTCTCCTCACTCTCTTAAAAAAGCACTGCACGCCTCTTGTGTCTCTTTATGCTTTCCACCAGTTTTCCTCTGTGTTCTTTTTCATATGGCAAGAACCAGAACTGCTGCTGTTCATGGATTTAACAGTGGCATAGGGGTATTTGCGGGTTTTTTTCAATGTCTGTTTTCCAAAAATATCCAAACCATGATCTGCTGTCCTGGCACTGATCTGCTGTGCAGGTGAGGCTTCCATGGGACCTTCTTTTATTGCAATATCTGGTTCTTCAGCAGGCAACTGGAGTTAAATAACTGCAGGTTTTTTTCTACAAAATAATTGGAGGATTTTTCCTACAAAAGCTGTAGAAAACACAGTAATGTGTTCTAAAGAAGCATAAGAACAAAGATCTTCTTTTGGAGGTTTTTTTCCCTTTTATGTACATAGATTTGTTCTAATAAGGATAAAGTTTGGTAAACATTGTAGAAGTGTTTCTGCACCATCTAGCTGAGCTAAAACTGATGGCTGTGAGGTGCAGAGGGCTGCAGTGGAAGCCAGGAGAGGGGTGGCATAACATTGCAAAAACCACTGATTTCTATTTTATGCCTCTCCAAGGGACTCTGCTGCAGTGCTGGGTTTTGGAAGCACTCCATTCAAATGGAGCAGTAGGAGATTTCCAGGACCATCAGGGGAGTTTCCTGGAATCAGAATCCTGCAGCACATCTAAAGTGCCAGAAAAATAATCAAATATGTCACTTGAAGAAGCAACATCTAAGTTATCAAAGCATCTAGACTAAACTTATCAGTGGGTTCTTTCAAATCCCTGGGAAGGAATTTTGTTAGTACAAATGAGTTAGGTGGAAATCCATCACATAAAGCAAAGGAGCTAAAGGCTGGAATTCACATTCAGCCTCAGATTCCTAGCTTTCATTCTGTGGTTTTATTTTCCCAAACAGTCATTTTTCATGGATTGTAGATGACATTTTACATCGACTTACGAACATTGATGGAGTTTAGTGTTATCCTTATAAAATTAAGCCCCAAGTCCTTGGTCTTTGTGCTCTGAGCTTATCTGGTAGTGCAGAGCAGCTGTGAAGGTGCTGAATTTGGTTCCTGGGGGATCCCAGCATTGCTGCAACACTTGACTTGCAGCAGGACTGCTTTTGCAGTGTGCCTGTGTTCTGTGGGGTAGCTGGGCTGAGCTCTAAGGACTGGGCACAGATTCTGATTGGAATTGAAAAGTGGCAGTGAGATGGAGAAGGATGGGTCCCTTTCCATTTTCTGCTCTCTGTCTCCCATTCAGCAGGAAGTGACACTAAACTCAAATAAACACTTCCAATAGCTTTAAATTAGGAGAAGTATAATAAAACATATTTTCTTTTTCCAGTTTCTTTGGAAATATTAAATTCCTGGGGCTTTTCTTGCCTTATTCCTTGATTTTAGTATAAAGCATACTTATTTTGGACTTTGCAATGTATTTGTGATAGAATGAGTGTTTTCTTAGACTGTTTATTTCATGATCTGCCAGAATTTTTACTCATTCTCCTCTGCTTTAGGCAATGGGAGGTTGGGATGAAGGAGAAGCAGGGAAGGAAATGCATCAATTTCACCAGGTCCTGCTTCCAATATAGACAAAAATTTTCACAGGAAAAGTTATAATTACTAGCTAGATTATGTAATTTCAAGGTTGAGATCCATCAATTATTTAATTAAGGCATTTATAAAATAATTTATTAAGCATTGCTAATAATTACATGTAAGAGAACACCTTAACCAGAAAATAAGAAATGTTTTTCTTCACATATATTTATGTAGTAAAGATCAGAACAATCTTCTGAGGAAGAAAAGCAATATATTTAGTGCTCTTGGTAGTTTTGTACTTAGGGACATACATTTGCAATAAATAGAAATTTTAAATTCCAAAATCTTACTATTTTCTTACAGTGACTTCAGAGAAGACAATCCTTTGATATTTTGCTTAAATGTTCTTTTTAAAGGGCTCTATAGATGTGTTTTAAGAGAAGATCAAATATGTTTAAAAAACTCAATTAACATTTGAATAAATGTAGCACTTGTATGTGTCCTTAAAATGAAACAGGTCTTTAGAATTACCTTTACTCAAGATAATGCAAAAAGCATCTAATATTTAAGTGGGTGGTTTTATTTGCTTTTTATTTAAAGAACTTCTGTATTTTCCTCTGTAGTGTCTTCTTCATTCAGAGAGATAATTTCCTGCAATGCCACAATACCTTGCACAGATTCTGCCCAGTTTGAATGAAAAATCTATGTATCCTATAATCTTATTTAAAATGTTGATGGAAATTATTTGCTCAGCTGTTATGACCTTTAAACTTATGAAATGTATAGTGTCTAAATGATTAATCTGAAGGCACATCCATTCTGCGTATTTTCCACTGTACATTATAGTAATAGAAATGTCCAAAGAGGTATGAACATTCCTCTGCCAATCAGAATTTTTAATGTAAATAGACAACATTGTAAGTAGATAATGTAAGATGACTTTTTTATCCATTTGGTCTTTTTTCCCTAGGGGAAAAAAATATAGAAAAGGTTAGTTCTTTACTGCATTTTCCTTAAGAACTCAGTAACACTTTATTCCTACCAAGCTTATTTGGAAATCACATGTAGCAAACTTATACAGCTATTATTTTTGTGCCTAACAGAAAAATGCAATACATTAGAAGGCATATTACCTAGGAAATACTCCATGTTCTTTTAGTTCAAGCTTTAATGGGAACTTTATGAAAATAACAGTATAAATAGACTGGGTTTTAGGAGAATCCTTTTTTTACTCTTGGCAATCTGAACAATCTTGCTAACTCTGCTGTTGATCTGTGGGCTTTAGCTTGCACGGTTCTCAGCAGAGTTTTTTTTTCAAACACAGTGAAACCTTTGTCCATCTGGCTAAGCAAAAGGAACTAATGTTTGGTTTTTAGGGAGCCTTTTTGACAATACCCGCTTGCTCAGCACCAAGCACTCTGTGCGGCACTTTCTCTGATCTGTCAGGGTACAGAACCGCAGTGGAGAAGGAGGCTCAAAATACAGGGAACTTGGAAGTGCAGAGGGCAGTGCCCAGATCTGATTCCTCTCCCCTCCATTTGCCTTTCCCAAGCACCTTTTCCTGACTCATTTATAAGGCAGAGGAGCCCCAGATTCCTGCTTTTGTTGCATGTCCAACGTGGCTCTTCATTATGGAATGCCAGAAGTCCTGGATCACACTTCTGCACATTAAATACTTCCGTCTTTGGTAATTTGGCAAGTTTTCACACATTTATGTTGGGTGTTTGGTGGAAATAACTCTGTTCGTAGCACTGTCAGCAGAATGCCTGCTGTAGGACTGAGATTGTCCTGACTTTTCGAGTGGTGAGAGCAACCTTAAAACCTTCCTTTCTCCTCAGTACTGGTAGAACCAAATAGTTTTTGCTATGTTTACAAGAGAAACAAACTTTTCTTTTGAAATCACATGACAAATATGATCAGCAGTCCTGTAGGAGAAACAGCATCCCAATATTTTTCTTATTCCTAATGGGCTCATTGGTATGTCAAACGAGTACGGAAGCAGGAAGGAGGGACCTGCATTTTACACTTTTAGTACATAATACATCATCACACTGCGTTATAATTTTGCTTTGCTTAAGCTCATAAGAGCCCAGGTAAAAATAACTGCATTCAGAAGTATCTTCCTCTGCTTCACAGACTCCAAGGGCGGAATCTCTAAATTAGTTTCTTCCCCCCCCAAGCACGCACAAAGCCCTCGGCGTTAGTCCCATTAACGCTCGGTAATAAGTTACCCTTGCCATACCGAGGAGCCCTGATGGAAGTTAAACGTCCCTAAATCCCGTGAATTGATGGGCAGGAGGTGTTTTCCACATGAGCGGGGCCCCAGCCAGGCGTACATCCGCGGAGCAGCGGAGGTCAGGGCGGCAGGAGAGCGGCCGCGGAGCCCAGCGCTGGCGAAGCCAAGTGAAGCGCGCACGCCATGCTCAGTGGCATTTCCAAAATCAGCTCAGCTGGGGGCCTCTGCTTATTGCATCAGTGGTGCATCCTGAGAGGGGGGGAAAAAAGAGCCACACACACTAACACAAAAAAAAAAAAAAAAGGAAATACATGATTTTGTCGAAGTAGCGGATCGCCATCTCCCCCCTCGTCCTCCCTCCTTCAAAATCATCACCGGCACGCGCTAATAGCTCTAATAGATACAGATTTTATGCATATTTCAGTCACAGCAGTATTTCTAATGCATATGTGAAAGGGTCCTTAATTTATGTCTACCAACTGTGTGGTGCCCTTCTTTTGGGTAATGTCATCATCCTAATGGTGTTTCTATTATACTCAAAGGTAGCAAATGAGGCTTATTGCAGGAAGGTAATTGATTTTCACTGAGTGAAAATGTAAATAGCCATAAGAAATCCTATGAAAGACAAGCAGTTCGGAATTGCCAGCAAATTCATATACATTACTTATTGGTGTTAGTACCTGTAAAATGTGTCTTATTATGAGAAACCCACAATGACTGTATTTCACATTATTTTATTTCAAATTGAAGTAAAAATTGGAGAATTTAGATGATTTTGCCTTTACCAGTTTGACTGTGCATTTTATGAAAATTGCCTTTCTGTTCGCTAAGGTTGCTCCATTTTGTCAGGTTTCTCTCAAGTGGAAGCGAAAACAAATTCCTGATGGAGACGTGTAAAGAGAAATGGTTCTCTGGGATTTCAGCAATAAGAGGCAGTCATTTCATGCACCTCTTTGTGGGCTGTCGGTGTGAGCCTGCCTTTGCATCTTGAAGGGTTATTTGGGATGGTGCAGTTTACTCAGACCTCAGGATTCCAGAAGAATGCATAAGTTAAAGTGAAAACATGCCCTTGGTGTTCTGGCTGCATCACAGCCACCGTTTTAGGGAATTGTTTTAGGTCAGCAGAAATAGCCACCTGTGGTTACAGTCTTCCTGTGTATTTTGCAAAGTGTGGAGGCTTTTTTTTTCCCCACTCAGAATATTGTCTTCCCATTATTTTTGCTATCCACAGTGTGCTCCTGATTGCCAAAGTGATACCTGCTATGAAGGGCAAAGCTGATTAGATGCACATTTATTTCCTTTCAATATTGCACTGGGAGTTTAAAGTTCTATGTGTTTTATGATCAAGGACTGGTGGCAATAGGTTATTTTTCTCCCATGAATAAACTGATTTTCAAATCTTCCAGTGAGTAAATGACCAGGAAATGCTGCACATTTTAGTCCCTGCTGGCTCTATCCATTATCTCCCAAGTCAGAGTTTTGTCCCAGCATAATTGTTTGAATGTTTTTGCCATGTAATTATTATTTTCATAGCAAAAACGCACTTTAAAATATTGATATTATTTAGAGTTGGAACAGTTTTGGTTTTCTAACTAACAAGTGTTTATCCTTCTGCAGTTTGCTTGGAGGAAAATAGAAAGCCCAACAGAGATTTCACTTAAAGCATGGACTTGAGAATGCTGAATTTTAATATGGAATGACAATACTGGAATTAAAGGTTAAAGTAGAATGTATTATATTCAAACGTCTTAGAAAGTTACAGATTAAATTGCTGTTAGTTCCTTTAATTTGCCTCAGCATTTGGCTTTTTTTTTTTTTGCACATGTTATGTGTTCTGGCTGTTATAAACACAGGTCAAGTTTAGGAATGTGTGTCAGTGCGAAACGGATCAGAAAGCTCTCTAATTTTACAATAGCTCTCTAATTTTTACGAAGCTCTCTAATTTTACAATAACAGAAAGCAAAAATGATTTGGGTCTTTTTAATGCCAAGTTCCTATCTTCAGTTTTATGCAACCCACTGCTTGACTCTTACTAGAACCTAGAGTAAATTTATTTTTAAAAATAAATCCATTATTCTTTCCAAAAACTATTCACCTTCTAATTGAAAAAAAAAAAAATCCCAAGTTTTGGAAACCCTGTAGAAGTAACAGTATTGCAGAATTTTATATATGGAATTAATAGTATTGCAGTCTTAACTCTCTACAGGTGCAAACTGTGGTTTAACATCTTAGATGTACAGAGAGTACCTCCATTACTACCTGTTTCAACTTGCTATTAATCTGTGAAGTTTGAAAGCATAATAAAAAAATAATAATGCAGGTGTGCTGCTGAAATCTTCATATGTGGTGTTACCAAAGCAAAGCCCTGCTCCTTTTGAGAAGTACTTTTGCAATGAGTCTAATTTTTTGTCTTTGCAAAAGTCTTTGCAGATTTTCTGATATACCCATTTATGGTGCAATTGATAGCCCTCTAATTTTTGGGTCTTCAGATAAAAAGTAAGAAAGATTTTATTTTTTTTTTACAAGAATGAGTAAACAGACATGGGCAGCAAATCTGGATATCCTGTTCTGTCCCCATAATTTCAGTATCATGGCCTATTCAGGCAGGTCTGTGTTAATAAATTTAGGGAGGGATCAAATATAGAATAAAAGGAAAAGCTCTGTGCAGAAACATTCCACTCTGTTCAGCAGAGAAAAACAACTCAGATAAGCAAACAATTAGCAAAATGCTGTATCTGTCCAGTCACTACATAAATATCTGGCTGTATTATATAGCCATATGTTTCACTACTCTAATTATTACAATCTAACAATAATGTTCAACATCCTCTGTTTTTTTTGTTAAAACTGAAGGAAAAGCTGGTACCGTGTAATTCTGTGGGGGAGATTTTTATCTGCAAACTTGAATGCTGGTTAATAGAGATTATTTGAAACTTGAATCCAAATGCTTTTAAAAAATTATGCCATTTTGTTGTTTGACACTAATTTTCTACCCAGCATGTATTAGCAATGACTGAAATTAGCTCCCAGTGAATTGTAGTTAAGCTATTTTATGCCATCTGCAAGGAGTTTCTGATGGCAGCTCTCTCTGTTGTGTTTGCTGGTTTTGTTGGTTTGTTTGGTTGTTTGGGTTTTTTTTGTTGGTTTTTGGGTGTTTGTTTGTTTGTTTTGTTTTAGTTGTTGCTTTTGGGGGGTTTTGGGTTGTGTTTTTTGTGAGTTTCTGATGGCAGCTCTCTCTGTTGTGTTTGCTGGTTTTGTTGGTTTGTTTGGTTGCTCGGGTTTTTTTGGTTGGTTTTTGGGTGTTTGTTTGTTTTGTTTTAGTTGTCGCTTTTGGGGGGTTTGGGGTTGTGTGTTTTGTTTTTTGGGTTTTTTTTTTTAGTTTTGTTTTGGGGGTGTTTTTATGTAATTCCCTGCAAGTTTAGAGCTCACAGAAGGTGAAATACAGCATTGTTAGCGGAGTTCCACCATTCCAGGTCCTTGCCCTGACCCCAAGATACAGATTTGACCTCTGTGGCATTAATTCCTACAGTTAATTCCTAGAGTTCCTGAGCTCAGCTAACGCAGTGGGCTGGTGCTGTACACTAGGAGAGGAGGGTTTGGCCACCCTTTGGAAGTGGGAGTGGATTTTATGGGCTCAGGGGTGAAAGCCAAACCAGGTCCATATGGGTTAACCTCATGTGGCTTTTTGGGGAGCAGGATTTCACCCCTCACAGCTCCCCAGGGAAGTGGTCACAGCCCCAAGCCTCAAGGACATCTCTCTCAGACCCATGGTGTGACTCTTGGTGGTTGTGTACTCAGAAATCCAATATTTCTATAAAATCTACATGTGCTAAATCACCACGTTGTAGATGACACCTCGTGCGCACACGTTTGGAACCACGTTGTGTACTACGATCTAATAATTCTCCAAGGGATGTGGAAAATGTCCTTAGCTCCTGGAGAACAGCCAAGATTCTTTGAGCTTTGGATGTGCTGGGGTTTATCTCAGAAATCTGCTAGATTACGGTATAAAATTACAAAAGTTCTGTGTTTTCAGATCAGGACCTTTACCAAGCAAACACATTTGCAGTGGTAACATAAAGGCAGTATTTGACCTTCTCCACCCCTTATAAAGAAGATAAATCATGATGGCTGGTTAGTATTCATAAGAAGGCACCAAAGAGATGATTTGCCTTGGAATAAATATGATTGAATTAGAAATGCACAGTACTGATACCCTGACCTCAAGTAAATGGGTTCCTTATTTGTAAAAATGTACCTAGATACACTTCTCTTTCAGTCTGTTAATTGTGGTCGTGCCTTAAGTAAATATGTAACTCAATTCCAAAAGTAATTGAAAGGTTTTATTTGGGAAGATGAAAGGAGTCTGGCAGTTCATTCAGACTTTTGAATAAACTAATCAGACTACTCTGAAAACTGATACATATTTGCATTTTAAAATATGAAATAGAAAATGTGTCTGCTTCATAAAGTAGATCTATTATGGAGTAGATCTATCATTTTTAGGGCTTTAATTAAAGATGATTTTAGATTGTTTGAGACTTCTGTGAGGAATTAATGTTAAGCTTTGGCAATGCTGTTTCTTTAATATTGCTTGGCAGTTAATGTTTCTAAGCTCCGAAACAACTGTTAAAGTAGTTGAAGTAAGTAAATAAGTAATAAAAAGCACATCAAAGTAGTTATGATGAGACAGCCAGATGGCAGAGAATTGCAGTTCTTGCTGTAATTTTATCAAAATTACTATTGTCATGGCATGTTAGTTTTCATAAGAATTTGTACAGTCACTGATCTCATACAGACAAATTAATTTCAGGTTCTCTCATGTGTAGTCGCATAACAGCTATACTTGAGCAGGCACAAAGGAAAATTAAATAATCATAGTCACATAAACTTGAAAAGCAGCACAATTTAAGTTTACTACTCCATAACGTCTTGGGATCAGTGATCATTTTTCTTATGGTAGACTCAATTTGATCTACAGCAGTTCTGCCATTATGTGGTTTCTGCTGCATTTAATCTTCATTATGAAAAGATATAGTATCATCTAATAGGGTGGAATTAGTAGTAATGCACAAGCATTGTAATAATTCCTCTGAGTTATTTCGTGGAGTTTCATACTTCTACCTCTCTCATAAAGCTACTGGGATGAAAATAATTGAACCACTTAAGTTTCATAAATATGTTATCATTATGTGTTCTCTTCTTGGTGAAGGATACCCCGTGTCTTATAAACGCTTGCAGAGGAGAAAAGATTGAGCACTGCACACAGTGAGCATGTAATCTGATTTTGATTTGAATCCCAGGTAGGATAATGGCAGTTTGTTTCCCCAGAGGAGGAAGCCCCATGGCAGACCACCAGGGGATTCCTCTACTGAAGCTGGTTTTGTTAGGCAAACAGTTTTTTCCTGATATTTTGTTTGTTTGTGTTTTTTTGTTGTTGGTGGTTTTTTTGTTTTGGGTTTTTTTGTATTTTTTTTTGTTTGCTGCTGAAGCTGATTCCTTTTTTTTTTTGTTGTTTGGTTTTTGTTTTATTTTGTTTTTGTTTTTCAGGTTTTCTTGGTTTGGGGTTTTTTTTGCATTTTTTTTTTCCTTTGTTTGATTATTTGTTTGTTTGTTTTTCTGCTGTGTGAGTCCATGCAAATTAAGAAATGCTGGGTAGAACTGGTGTTTTAAAGGCTCGTGTGGTCTGGCCACAGCAGATATCTGTTGTATCTTTAGCCAATTTAAGGCAATGTAACTAAATACTATTTTTGAGACTTTTCACTTTTCTTATTTTTTCTGTGTTGGCACAGGAACTCCTCAAGAAAAAGAGCTGAAAAACCTTATGGAGACATCATCAGGCGGACCTGGTGGACCTTTATGGTGCTGAAAGCTCATCAGTTTTCTTAGTAATGACTACAAAAAAACCACAGATGTGGAGGAAAATGAAATCTCACCTACGTTTTTACTTTGGTGAAATTATATTTGCTACAGCACAAATATAAAATCGGTGTAAGGAGGCAAGTTTAATGCTGCTCAGGTTTTTTTTCCATCCCTGTGTAGCTCCCCAATATATCTATACAGTCAACTTAGGTTCAGACATTTGTGCCTGCTGTTCTCAGTGATGTCAAAATACTCTAAAATGACATTTTGGGTTCTAGTGGTTGTTTAGTGAATGTCATAACAAGAATGTGGCTAAATACAATGGAAGCATAACAGCAAAACAGATTATTTCTACATAAACAGCTGGTTATTGACATATCTGGCATGGCAAGCAGTTACTGATATAATTCTAACAGCAATTGCAGGTTGTTTCATTTCAGTCCGTGTCTGACTTTACTGGTGTAACTGCCCAAGTGAAAAAAAACCCTGCTAAACCACCAGGGCTGGTCACTGAATAGATTTTCCTACTGCTACAGAAGGAAATATTGTACAGAAAAAAGCTTTGTCATGTACCTTGTGCAGTTTTTATTCTGCTACTTAACTTGAATATGGTTTCCAGGCTGTAGATCATCTGCAACTTACATGCACAGAGAGAGAAAAGTTATTTGCCACCAGGCAATTCTTCTCAAATATAAATTCCAACTCTGTATTGATTTTGGTGAGCTGATGGTATGTTTACTTGAGCTGGTAATCAATAAATAGAAAGATGATATTATACTGTCAAATGAAGCTGTGTTCAGCCACAATTTAATCTCATGTATTTATGCCAAAAAACCCCAACAAAAAATTACTCTAGCAGGAATAATCATGATTTGATAAGATTGTTTTAATTTGAAACAGCAACAATAAGTCCCTAAAACATAGCAATACAATTGAAACAAATCCCTCCTAGAGAAATCTATAGAATAGTTGAAATCTGGCATTGAAACACCTGGAGCGAGGGAAGATCGAAAGAGAAACAGGAAAAATTAAGCAAGTAATAACATGAGCAGCTGGGGAGAAAAAGAGAAACAAAATAACAGTTGATGAGAGGCAGAAAAGACCAAAAAAAAAAAAAACCCGCACATTTTGTTCAAAACCTGTTATTACCAAGAAACAATTCTCAGTGTGGCTAAAAATCATGTTTAACAACAATCCAAGGTTTAATTCATTAAACACCCAAAAGCCTTGGGCTTCTCTTCTTGGAGGTTAGTGAACATAATTTTAATCCTGTACTTTTTTCCTGTTGTGTAAAATTTAAATAATTTTTATTTCAAGCAAATGCTTATATTTATCTGCTGGTCGATGGGTAAATTATTGGTAATAATGGAAAATAATCAACAGTGAACAAATAATCTTAGAATATGGGACAGATTGTCCCCAGCATGCTCCTGGATACTGATTCAGTCAATATAAGTCTTAATAGAATAATTTAAGTATATTTTTTAAGAATTAAAAATTGAGCTCAGGAAAAGTTATCTGAAAGAATTGGCCACAGGATCTGTAACATGACTGAGCTTTTCCTTGCCCCAGAGAATCCTGAAGGAGTCAAGGCACATGCTTGTTTGACCCTGCAGGGTGTGCAGCACAGGGTGATGGTTTGCCCCTTTGTGCTGGCATAAACATCCCACAGTTTCACTAACACCACTCCAATTTGTTTTTTCTAGAGGAAACCCCTTGAGAAGTTTTTCTCCCAAAGCTACCCTAAACCAGAACGCCTGGTAAAACCACTCTTAATGGTAAAACCACTCTTAATTCCACCCCTCTCTTCTGTCCTCCACCTGACTGGCTGCTCTTCTGTGACTCAGAATAGGTATGGATCTGCCTTTTTAAATTTGAAATTAGTTGAAACAGGTGCAGCAATAGGGCAGAGCACATCTGATCTTCTCCAGGACAGCCAAAGCAGAAACTTCCCTTGTGGAGAATCCACTTCTCAGGGTGAATCTGATGATTCTTCTCATTTGATCTCTAACAAACAAAGGAAACACCCCACAACACAACCAACCCAAATTTTTCTGTCCTTTTCTCTCTTTAAGAATAATTGTGAGGTCTAAGTATGGCTCGGGGGGATGGGATGTGCCTTGTACAACTGAAGCAGCTTTATGCAGCTCCATTCATCTCAGTTATGCTGCATTTTTCTTTCAGAGTTCTTCCCAAAGAAGGAAGGGGACCTGAGTCATTACAAATGCTGTCTGACTGGCAGGAAATTTCTTCTAGAAAACACGCGATTTCAATAGTGAGAACTCTTACAAAATGTCTATTAAAAATAAAAAAGAAAAGAAAAAGAAAAAAATAACGCAACAAACAAAAGCAAAAATGCCTGACCAAAAGCAGGGACAAGGTAAATTTAATTTTTTGCAGAAGAAATGGAGATGCAGAATTGCTGCTAACCCAGCACATGTTGGTTTCCTCCCACAGAAGCTCCATTGGTTCTTCTGGAAATGCGGCTCTGCTCCAGGGTTTGTGGCCATCGTTTATGGGAATTGCAGCTGGGAGTTTGCTGCCCCTCAGCTCTCCCTCCTGGCGTTTCTGAGAGCAGCAGGGCCACTGCCAGTGATGAGCAGAGGTGGCCAGAGAGGGAATTGTGTGTCCATGGAAGGAGCAGCCATTGGATGGACAGAGCCTGGGGGGAACACGGGCACAAATCCTGCCACTGCTGGGAAGGTAGGGTTTAAAAACCTCCTTTTTGGCAAGAGCTGTGCCAGGAAGGTGTAAAGGCACTTACCTTTAGACACAACATACCCTTCTCTAGGATTTTTTCTATACAAAAAAACTGTATTTTTTTTTTAATTTACCAGGCTGAGGGCGAAAAAACAATTTTTGTTTTAGCAAAGGATCTCAGTGAGGAAAAAGGCAAAGTTTAACAGCTCTTTTATGTCAAAATTTTGTCAGGATGTGTATGGTACCAGCACCTAACCCTGATTAATAATTACTGGGATAAGCAGTTCCCAGTGTGGTAGAGCTTTAAGCCAGAGATCACAGCAATGGCCAGTGAGATGTGGAGAGACAATCCTCAGTGTGCATCACCCTTTATTGGCCTTGTGGCCAGTTACAGAGTGCCTGCCTGCTCTTCCTGGGGGAAAAATATTTTTAGACATGTTAAATGAAGCATACTAGTGTTGTTTATTCTTTAAAGGACCAGAAGCACCCATAGCACTTTACAAATGTGTACCAAAGCAAAGTTCCTGCCCTTGCAAGCACCTGATGCACAAGAAATCATTTAACTGTGTGGACTAACTAGCAACAGCTACCTGGAAACAGCAGAGAGAAAGAAAGAAAGCCTCCTCAGTTTCTTTTATTGGCTAGAACTAAAATAACACATCATTTCAGTAGTAGTTAGTTATCTGTAGCAGGACAAAAAGATACCCTTGGCCATCGTGCAGTTTTGGTTGTTTTTCCACAGATTAGAATAAATAAAATTACATATTAAATTGGCCATTCTATGCCTTGCTACAAGGCTTTATCACCAAATTGAGAGACAGTTCCTGTATGTTTTCCTCTGCAGAGACAACACCCTGAGTGAATCATTTAAGGCAATCATTTATGCAAATCATTTAATCATTTCTGCAAAGGCACATGCCATCCTTAGATAAGCTCTCAATGCACAGATATGCACTTGGAGCACATAGACATTTTTAAATTTTATTTTGGGCTCTCCTGAGCACCTGTGCTGCCCGTGTTGCTTTATAGCTTGTGAGACATGACTTCTGGGCCCTCGGGCAATCCAGGGAGGGAATTCAGGCAGCTGCTTCTCCTTGACTCTGACTGTCAGCAGGGTCTGTTTACTCTGAATTCCCCAGTCAGGTGTTCAGGAAGTTGGATTGCTAACTTTATTTTTTCCAACTTTAGAAGTGAAGTGTGGGCTCTTTTCAAAGTACCGAAGGGTCAAAGTCAAGCCACCAGGCACTTTTGGCAACATTCCAGGGTTCCCGAGCCCCCCGAGGGTTGTCTCGGTAGCTCTGGACATCCGCAGTGATGTACTGAGTTCCCACACCAGGGCATCCGGAGTGATGTACTGAGTTCCCACACCAGGGGTGTGTTAACTTGTGAGCAGAGGTAGCCCTGAGTGCTGTGCACGTCCCCTTCACTGCTGCAGCACTGCCACCTGCCAGGGAGTCCTCCAGGAACCTCCAAAATCCATACGTATCTTTCTCTGCATGCTCACCAATTTTTTAAAATTATTTCCATTATAATTTTCATAAAGCAGCTATAATTTGTTAAGTTACCCACCATTCTGCCCAATGCTTTCTGATTGATTTTGCAGTGAACACTTATTTCATCAAATTTTATTGATTTACTTTAATTTTATATGCGACTACTTTTGGAAAACCTACATAATTTAGTATAAACAGATTCCAAAAAGTTTCTTTTTAGCTCTTTTGGGTCATCAAAATATACAAAAAAAATCAAGAAAGTGCCCTGGAAGTAGCTGGAATTTTATGGAGGGACAAAGCAGATATAGTGGTGATGAAGCTACAATTTCTGAAGAATTTAAAAGCCCTTTCCAAACTTGTGGAGGGCATCTCTGAAATACATCAGGGCTTATCTGTGTGCAGCTCCCCAGCACTTCTTAAAACAACTGGTCCCGTGTCTGGGAAGGCATGAACCAACAGCTTTTGTTCCATGGGTAGGATGAAAACGTGGAAAAAGAGCTAATGCTTGGAGTAATTCCTTTTCATCCTACTGAAAGTCCAGAGCAACCTCAGAGTAAGTGAGTCACTGGGTTACATTAGTCATGTTCTTTAGTAATCAGCTGGTAATTTTCATTTCTGGTAATTTTCACCCTTCTGTGAACATTGCCTTCCTGGCTGGTCACATTAATCAAGGAGAGCTCATGATGTTCAGGCACTCGTGATGTAATGATTTCACAGAGACCAGGCAGCTAATTTGATTAAATAAAGATTGTTATTGTTATTATTATTATTATTATTATTATTATTATTATTATTATTATTATTGTTGTTGTTGTTGTTACTGTTGTTGTTATTGCTATTTTTGTTGTTGTTTTGTTTTTATTATCATTATTATTATCATCATTATTGTTATTGTTATTATTATTATTATTATTATTATTATTATTATTATTATTATTATTGTTGTTGTTGTTGTTGTTGCTATTTTTGTTGTTGTTTTGTCTTTATCATTATTATTATCATCATCATTATCATTATTATAACAATCATTATTATTATCATCAATTTTATTATTATCATTATTATTATTATTATTACTGCAAGCCAACCATTCATTTAAGTAGGAAGGTCCAAAGCCTAAGTGCTCTCTAGTCCAGGGTCTGCCTGGATGAATTAAACTGTATATCAGGTTTGAGGTACCAGAAGTTTGGAAGCATCAAGGTTGTGGTTAAGTTTTTTAGGTCTGATTTTTCTTGGTCATCTTCTACCAATACAAAAACTGTCAAGTTTTTATTCCTCTCCATCCCTTTTAAAGACACCTCAAGGTTGCTTGTTGATTTCCCTAGCAGAGATCCGAGAGTTTGACAGAGGAAATGGGGATATAAGCTGGTCTGCTGTTGCAAATTATGCTTTTTCTTTTTTTTTTTTTTTTTTTTTTTTTTTTTGGTTTTTCAGACTCCTTTTAAAGAGAAGTGGACTGTAGGTCTTTCATAACCTCAGGCAGGACACTTGCATCCACACATGATGTGCATGACTGGCCCCAGAGTGGAAGTGCTTTTAAATTGTTCATAAAGTGTGTGGCAGTGCTGTTAGTGCAGCAGAGAGCAGAATTTACCTTGGGAGCAGCTGACTGAAGCAGCTCCAGTGGGATAAGGAGAGCAAGCACACTCTTGCTAACTACACTTGTAGATTAATACTGCTAGCAAAGAATTTGACTTCCCATAAAATATTTTAAGACAGAAAACCACTCCAAAGTTACAAATTCTCTGATACTCCAATGTTAAAAATTCTCTGATGAGGCACAAAGACTTAATAAACCACATTTGATGTAGTGCTGTGTAATTGGGAGCTACTACTGGTAATGTAGGTCTGTTAGCTCTTATGCCTAGAAATATCAATCAGAGTCTGCTCAAAGCTTAATTCATTTAGAATATTACGTAACTTATACCCTGTCCCACAGTGGAAGGTATCACCCCAAGCCATGTAAATTCAATTATGGCTAAAGCCAATATCTTGCAGAGAAATCAGCGTGCTGCACTGATTACAAAACTGACTGAATCCAACAAGATGTGTTTTCCATATTCCATGCCAGTTTTATGGTGTAATCTCAAGTGAAATATGCTGCAATAGTCATTTTAGTAATGTAAAAAAAAGAGATTAGTGCTGTGAGTTCACAGTATTAAATTTAATATCTTAATCCTTAACGTCTTTCCTAAAAATGTTAGCGGGAGGAATGGAAATGGAAAATAATTCTGGAGTCCAAAGTAACTTTAGCACAGGGTGACCATGTTCTGTCTGTAAGGTTTGCTAATTCTTTTATTGCTTCTGTTCACAGTCCTGTTCCTCACCTGTGCTAATCAGCAGTGTGTTTATCCCAAAATGCTGAAAGAAATATTTACAAATAAGCACCTCATTCACCTTCTGTGTCTTAGTGATACCACAGGGTAAAGCAAGCATGCCTCACGTCCTCTGTTTTTTTTTATTTTTGAGGTTGGAAAACACTCCTTTTCAGCAAAAGAAAGTGGTATTTGCAATGCTAGTCAGTAGAGCCCAAAAACTTCCCTGGGGCTTTTCACGGGCCATTGGGAGCAAATGCCCAGCTTGCAGGTCAAAATCCACAGCACTGCTAGAACCCATGGACATGAAATCTCTCGTGCTCCATTGAACACTGTATTTCTCCTGTCTTGTTTTGACATTACTCACAGTGAAACAGCCAAATCAATCTAGATGAACTCAATCCTTTCTGGGCAGGAAAGCAAGAAAACTGTTCAAATCTGTTACTTTGCAAGGATTTGTAACACTCAAACATGTTCGGAGATCATGCTTATTGGGAGGAAGGGCAAAAATTCTATTTCAAAACTAATAATTCTCCCCTAGGATTCAGCTAGGAGATTTTGTTTTTCAACAACAAAATACTTTCAGGGGAAACAGCATTGGCAATTAAAGCCAGGTTTTATCCCTTTGCTAACTTTCCTTTTCAGGGTGTTTCAACTTCACTAAAACTTCCAGGTGGGCACGTGAAGCTTTTGCATGCCAGGATTTTATGTTGTGAACATGACGTGTGACATCTGTGAGCAAGCTGGATGTGCTTGAGAAACAAAGAACCAGGTAGGAAAAAGTGGGGCACTCTTCTGCTCCCCCACAGTGGAGGTTCCCTAATAGTTCTGAGAAGAAAACAAGCATAGAAGCACTTGCTAAGCACTGTGCACTGAGCTGTCACCTCCAATGTACCTTGGAAATGCTGGCTGTTTCTTAAAGGGGAGGATGGAAAGCAGAAAGTGTAGAGTTTCATTGGCAGAGACTTTGTCAGGGAGTGAGGCTGTGATATGATTTCTGTCAGAAACAATCTGCTTGAAATTTCTCTGTCTTTACTTTTGAGCACGGAGTTGCTTGTCTGTGTTCTAACCCTAGGTGATGGGATCTGCTGCCTTGTCAGATAACATTTGAGTTCACTCACTACCTGCTTGTTGACTAGTGCACAGACTCACTGTGGTGGCAGGGAAAGCCTTAAGGCTACCCAGCATCTGTCTCTTCTTGTAATTAGTTGCAGCCTTGTGTACAAAGCAAAACAGAGATTTTTTTATATATATATATATATTTTTTTTTTTTTTCCTGTGAAAGAGTAATGTGCACAGACAGGAGCTTTTAAACTGCAAAAGAGTTTGCTGGTGTTTGTCACTCCTCTTTTTCAAGAGGAAATAGCTTTTTAGCTGCTGAGAATGAAGTGTTGACGTCCTTTTTTCAAATTACACCAAGGACACGGATTTTTGGGACAGTTAACCTCTATATGAAATCTGAATAGACAATATTTCTTCTCTTACATCTGATGGAGAGAATTGATTATTATGTTTCCTTAGACTCCTGCCCTGGTGATTTTTTGTCCCATGTGTGCTTTGTCTGACAATTTGCATACTTGTGTTCTGAGCTGTGGCACTGGCAGCAGAGTGGTGGGACAGCTGTGGTTTGTGACTAGAAAATCAGATTTCAAACATCCAGGCTGTAAGAATAAGTACATTTGCCCCTGTGGATCTTGCTTCTAGAATTTTCCAGAAATTTCTAAACTCAACCACAACAGGTTCAGAAGTTTCAGACCTGAACTTAAAATCAGCAAGAACTGAGTAAAAGAAGGGTAGAGAGAACAGAACTCAAGAGTGAAAAAGCATATCAAAGACCAGAAAAAGCATATCTAAGACCAGAAAAAGCAGAAGATTAATACAGGGAGATAATATTTCAAAAAAACCCAAAGAACAGCAACAAGAAGAAAAACCAGGGAAGACAACCAACCAAGAATAAAAAACCAACCCAATTAATATATAATTTCTGCAATACTCTGTCCCATTCATCACAGCAGCTTTACTCTTCAAGGTTGCTGTGTCAGCAGCAGGGACATCCCTTAGGCTGCTAAATGGAAAAAGAAGAAATATTAAAACTCAGTTTGATGTAGTTTACTCTGGACTAACTAAGTGATTTTCCCACTTTTTTTGTTCTCCTTAACATGACTTGCCTTAGAGATCTATTGCACCAATATATTATAATAGGTAATTTCTGGGCAAAATTATTAAAGATGAACTATAGTTAGAAGTAAATATGCAGAAAAATATAAATGTCTACTTCCTCTGGCATTGCTTCTCAGTATCACCCCATTTTTCAATATAGGCACAGAGCTCTCTGCTATTTGTTAGCATCTGTCTCCTTCATTTCAAAGAAAATATTTCTGTCATGTTATGAATACTAATTTTATCTTCCTGATATTTTGACAGTAATAGTTAGCTTTCAACAGAACTTCTCTTTCTACAGCTGCAGAGGACTTCATAAACTGAGGTAGTAGTTTGTTTTTACAGAGGGGATACCTGAAACATATATTAAGTGATTCATCAAAAGCTATCAGGAAACAAAGTCCTTAGGCAACCTGTTCCAGTTTGTTCCTCACACCTGGCACCACTATATGGATTTTTTGGTTTTTTTTTTTTTCTGTTAAGGTTGGGGTAAAATTGGGAGACAGTATTTTTCAGGTGTTCATTAGTCCCTATCTATGTTACAAACTGTGAGTTTTACAGCACTTGACTATAACAAGCTTAAAACGGAGTTGTATTTCTCTCTCCATAAGGCTTTTTAAGGATAAATTGTTTAATTAGGAAATGACACTTATATTATTTTTACTTTTAATTTAATAACTAACTAATCATGTCCTGCAATGTGGACTTTTTTATCTAATTACATAATATTACCTAAACTCATGAAGAAGGTGAAGAAGGGCTAGTTTCTGCTTTAAAACCTCTATCTTGTTTTATATATATTATTATATTCTAAAACATTAAACTCTAAGTTTTCTACTATGTGATATTATACACTTCTATTTAAACTATACACTCATAATCTCAGTTTTATCATTCAATTTTGGATGTCTTTTCTACAGTCTTAGGTCAAATGCAGTGTTCTCTTGGGGGTCAGTGCCTGCCAGCACAGAAAGTCCGAAATTCTCAGCAGCCAGGGTTCCAACCTTGAGCCCCCTGACAGTGAAACCTTTCTTCCCATATGGAATCTGAGTCTCCCCTGTCTCAGCCTAAGGCTGCTTTCCCTCACTCCAGGCAGAGCAGGAGAGCCTTGCAGGCAGTTGTGGAGAGCAGAGTTATGGAAACCCAGGGCACTGGGAATGTTTCTCTGTCTGCTCTGTGGTGCCCTGACCCCCAGGGGAGCACTGACTTTGACCCTCATCCATGGACAAAGTTCCCTAGACTTCAAGACAAGACTAGAATCCACAAAAGTGTGCCACAGATTATAGAGAGCAGTGTGGGTGTGTCACTTGGCGAGAAATTTAGGTTTTGGATTTTTAGTATGTAGTGGATGGGAGCGAGATGGAGGCACAGGGTGTCATCCTGGGTTTCTTCTTCATGCTGCTTCTTCCTTCTTCTTCATGGGTTTGGGTGGCATTTTGTAATTGGACAGCAAAGTTCACATTGTGGGCTTCCAGGGATCAGTCATTGGGTTAAAAGGGAAAACAATCTAAGTGTCAGCTCTTAATTGAATAGTTTAGTCTTAAAAGACCTTGTAACAAGAGATATTTAGCCATTTTGTGCCTTCCAATGAAAAGCTGCAAAACTCACATTAGTGAGTCTGTTTTACTGATAAGAAATAGTAAACACCTGAGTCTGAACATGAACTACTGTCTCAAGTGCCTTCAATGCAGGCCCAGAGAAACCAACGCAGCTTCTCCAGACTAACCAAACCCAGCTCCCTCAGCCTCTCCTCACAGGACTTCTTCTCTACACCCTTCACAAGCCTTGTTCCCCCCTCTCTGGATGCATCTTCAGTGGGATTAGAATCCTCTGTTGTCCTTCAAAAGATTCCCATTCTGACAGACAGTAAGGAAAGTGGTGAATAATGGCAGGTGTTAAATAATATCCCTTTGAGCTTGAACTGTGAGTCTAGTCTCTGTTCTAGGTCAGGCTTCACAAGGCACCAACTCAGCCTCCTCACCTGAGCAGTTAAATTTCAATAACTGCAGGAGCAGCTGAGGTTGGTGTCACACCTCTCAGATTTCTTGTCACAAACCCACAGACAGCATCTTCAGCCCTGCTGGAAGGCTGGGCCCTGAGGCATGAGCCTCAGGAGTGCAAAGGTCAGTTCAGATCAAGTTCAGTTAACTAAAGATTCTGAATTATATTCTGGGCATATCTGAAAATCATGATTTAGGTTGTGGTAGGGTGTGTCCAACACGTTGCATCCATTTGGAAATCCTTCAATAACAGATCTCCCACAAAGCTCAGGGAGTTCAGGATATGTTACTGTAATAACAGGAGGATAGAGACAACATGGGAATTATCTTGTTATATGAACAGAGGCTCCCAGCATAAGTTTTATTTTCAGTATTCATGTTCTCTTTGCTCTAATCCCTAGCAGTGTCTATAAAGTATCCTCAGACAGAAGATGCAAGGTATGAGCTAAGTGAGGATCCAGGCTGGAGTGAGGAATAAACCATGTCTCTGTTTCAGCTTGGCACTGCAGGAATAATAAACTTACTGCAATAATAAGAACAATTAACTGCAATAATAATAATAACAATGATAATAACAGGTGGGAATCCAGTGTTGTTCCTGGTAGATTTAAAATGATAGGGAATGTTTAAAAGTAAAGTTTCCTCCAGTTAATTGGAAAATTATGAAATGAAAATTATGCAATGAATAGTTATAAAATGATTATTCTTTTCATAATTTTGCAATGTGGGTACCCAAAAAATAAATCACTAGGACAGTACAAAAGAACGTTGACAAGTTTGTTCTAGCAACAGCAGCCCTCTCATTATTTTCATGCCAATTGCTTGATTGAGCCTGTGGTAATATCTGTATAAAAAAAATATACAAATATTAGTAATTGCCTGAAAATGAACATTTAAGATTTCAGGTAACAGAACTGGGGTTCAGGAAAATATGTAAAAGCAGAAATAGTGTCACCAAATACATACCTCAGTGAGACTTATATGTTGGGTTTTTTTTCCTGATTCATACCATTCCATTTCCAAATTATTTCTGGTTTTCTCCACCAAATATTGCACCTTGGTTTCAAAATCTTTCATTTCTGTGCTACCCATTTTTTTGTTTCTACACATAAAACTCCAGTAAAACATACTTTTCTGAGCATCCACCACAGTAAAAGATATTTTAAGGACATTTAAGTTCAATTCCCTGCTTCTGGGTCACTAGGCTCATACCCAGAAAGCAAAGTCTGTTGTTGCCTTCCATGCAGCATTTCCCTCTGAGCATTGTGGTTTCAGAACATGGGCCTAAAGCCAAAGGTTGGTACCTCAGCAGCAAAAATGGAGCAGCTTGCCACCTGACTTCTGCAAGGCACAGCATCAGCCTGGCCTTGATCAGCTCCTTTCCTTGTGCTCTTTTTAATGAGTTTTAGTAATACCTCTGTCTTGCACTTTAGGAAAATTTGGGGTTTTTTTCCCAAAGCTGGACTCCAGCCACCCTTTCATGCCCATCCTTCAGCTGAGAGCATCACCCTGAGCCAAGGGGGGCCAGTTTGGCACTCTGGGGATGAACTACCTTAGGGGGAAAACTGAATTTAAGCTGCAGCTGAGCATGCTGGAATCACCTCAGCTGACAGCTCTGGGGGTGCATTAAAGCACCTTTTAACAGCTCCTAGTCTGCTCCCTAGATTGCTGAAAAAGGGACCTTGTGGGGCCACATGTGTTTGTAGAGGAAATATCTGTATGTGTGTTTTTATATATTTATTTTTTAATATATTTATATATATATGTATTTATATATATTATTTGTTTATATTTATTTATTTATATATGTGTGGATATGTGTATAAATATACATATGTATGAATATATATATTATATATACACATATAAATGTGTGAATATGTGTGTGTATATATATGTATGTATGGATATGTGTGTAAATATGCATATATATGTGTATATATATGTATGTATGCATGTATAATATCTTTTTTACATATGTGTCTTGCTTGGTTTAAATGTGTAAATTAAAGGACACATACTTTCTTTTAAGGCTGAAATAATCAGTCTGACAAGATTTTTTACTTCCAAATGTTCTCCATGTTTTGTTATAACTGTGAATGCAGGCATTTGTTTTATAGAAATGCTGATTTTTGTTGGCTTTCTGCACTGTTTGCATTCCTATGGCAAAGGAAGCACATGATTTTTGAGGAGGTTTGATGTACATCCATCATGTTTCCTAAATCTTTAACTCCTTGCCCTGAAACCTGTCCTGTGTGATCACGTGCTATTAGACAACAGATATTTTCCATCCTCAAATGTGTGCCCACAGCTTGTAAAATGATCTCTTCATGCCTCTCAGATCCCATGAGATTGTGGCAATTATTTGGAGTTAAACACCAGAATATCACTTGCAACCTTTTCAGTTGATTCAGAATCCTCACAGGAAGCTGTTACATAGTAGTTTTTTTTTTTTTTTTTTCTGAATAGATGAATTGTACCATTTATGTAGTCAAGCTGTTGGGTATCCCCAAACTTACCACAGTACAGTTGTTTTCAAAAATCACAACTGGGGGAGATGAGGAATGAATTTGTAGACATTTATAGGCATCAGACTCTATGGGTTATGTATGTCTGAGATATTAAGGAGGTCTTGGCTGGAGGCTGGAGACCAGGCAGAGCTCTGGGACCAGTGTGGGGATCCTTGGTGGCTTTGCTGCAGTTGTGACCTCAGGTGTTGTGGTTTAGCATGAAACATTCCAGAGTATCATTGTGGCTGTCAGTAATGAAGGGATGGGATTATTTTTAAGCTAAGAAGGATTTATTGCTCAGATAAACATCAGTCTCAGAGGCTGTGAGATTTTGGAGGAGCAAGCAGTCAGTCAGAGCTCAGAACAGTCACAAGATCTTTGTTACAAGGCAATATAGAACTTTCTAATGTAATAGAGGCAGTTGCTGCAGGGTTTATTTTGTTTTTCTAACCTATCACCTTTACTTAAATCTGCTGCACTGCAGATACTTTTATCCAATGGGCTTTTAACTCACAGGCACACATATTATAACTTGTAACCTCCCAACTTTTTCCATAGTATTGCATTACTACATTATAAACTCTTCACCCTCTTATCAATACAATTTCTCACTTACTTAAGGCATATTCTCACTTACAACTATAGAAATATAAGTTTATTATTTTTGTGCTTAATGCCTGTGTGTTGTATTTTTACACCTACAGACCAAACTCTTCAGGGTCTGTGGAAGTTTGTGGTTTTGATGATTCTGATTCAGAGGAAGGGCTGAGCATGAAATTGGTCATGTCTGCAAACACATATTCTATTTGGGTGTGCAGTAACACACATTCAGCTGTGCAGCTTAATGAAAAGTAGCTCATTAAGCTGTGGGTTAATCAGACCTGTACAATCACAGCTTTAATGTGTGCAATTCATAGGGGCCATCTCTGCTCCGGTGCCACAGTGCCTCTGTTTTTCCAGCTCAGACTGATAAAGACTGTCTTTTCTCTATTACACATCACATTTACTCCTCGGAGATTAGCTTTGGGGATGTGGATTTGTGGGAAGACTTGTAAAACGAGTCTCTGAACTGACATTACATATTACAATTTTCAGAACATGGCTCTGAAGGGAAAACTGCCTTTTCAAAATTCAGCTTTCTTATAAGAGAATGCTTTTTGTGAGAACATGTTCTTACACCTGGATTCAAATTCCAAGTGAAAATTAGAGGCACAAGTGTTCATATTCCTGAGTGCTAGCAATCTTACAGCTGTAAAAATGACAGCTCTGGCTGACAGCATTGCCTTATTCCTTAATGCCATAAAGAAACACTTTTGCTCCTTTCCTAAAAGAAGAGAAATATAATTTTTTACAAAGTAAATAAGAATAGCTCTTCACACTTATATACTTCAATATTAGTATCAATAATTATAAAATACCCATCAGTGTAACCTCCTTATCCTAAATTTGTTTTCAAAGTCTGTTGTTTAAATCTAAATATCCAGTTTTATGCAATTTTATTCTGTGGATACACATAGATATGTACAATAATGTACAGAATGTGTTAATTTGTAGACAGAACTTACATTTTTGTGTGTCTTAACAGCTTTAACATTAGAAGGTTGTTTATGTAAGGCCCTTACCACTGCAGTATATCACCAGATGATTTCTTGAATTGTATCTAAAATCAAAATATAATTTGTACTTTGAGCATGCTGACCAATATAATTTTTTTCATCACTAGGCAATATGTTTTTGTAAGTCCATTTGTTTTTATTCCGAAATTGGAAGAATCCCCTTATGAAGCACTCCCACAGTCAAATGTTTACAAGGGCATGAGGAATATAAAACAAAGACAATTTTTAGGATTTTGTTAAGACTCATGTTTATCACAGTGTGGACAAAAATGCAAAGAGAAGCATTTTCTTATCTATTCCTGTTACATTAGAAAAGTTCATGCCCCACTCTTAGCATTTTCCAACACAGCTGTAGAGTATTTTAAAGCCTATTTTTTAAATAAGTGATGCTCAATTTGTCTTTGATGATCCGCATGATTCAGGTGAGATGGGAGCACGGTCGGGCCCTTATTTGCATAAAAATTAATCACAGAAAAATGTAAATTGATAAAATTTTGCCTGGCTTTTCCCCCCTATTCGGGAACCCATGGATGGCTCCCAGAAGCAATCATCTCAGTATGGTGCCACGTTGGATGCTACACAAACGATCACATTTGTGTTGAATACTCATTCATTTAAATGTCAGCGCTGATGGGGCGGTGCGCCACCAGAAAAAATGAAAAATAAATACACAGCAGCTGAAGACCATCAAATCTGTGGGCACTCTTTAGGGATATATGATCTAATGCGAAAAAATTGTAGATTAATTATCCTTGTTTCAGAATGGTAATTGTTTTAGTATCACAGCAGAAAAGAAAAAAAAAGGCAATTTATTTGGAATCAAACAAAAACCAGTAATGTTAAATACGTCATTACACCATTGTGTTTATTAGAAGGCTGCAATTAATTCCTGAGGCTCCTTTGGTCTCTGGGACTGCATAAAATGGCACAAAAGAACATCACTATTAATTTTCAAACACACTCTAAACCTGCAAATAATTTACCCAACAAAAATAAAGTAAGTAACCATTCAGAATACAAATTTTGCAGGTTTTTTATTTTTCTAAATTGTGTATTTGCATGACACTGCTGTCACATAACAAAATCTCCATAGCAAATTTTTCATCTTTCTAAAGAAAGAGAATAATTTTCCTAATTTCATATATATGTGTAATATATGGAATATATTGTAATATATTGAATATATTGTAATATTCTGGAATATATTGCAGAAAAATTGCCAAATCTCCCAAGAGTGGGCGGCAGAGAACCCACCCCCTCTTGTAATTTTATATTAAAAAATAAACTTTTTTCTGCTTTCTCATGGTGTAAATTTCAAGTAAGAGAGTAAATAAATGGTTTGCAGTGGTTATGGCTCCAAATTTGTATTTCTGACTGAGCTAAAACCAGCACAGAAAAAAGAAATGGTAGTTTATTCTCCTTTCCTGGTTTGTTTTTCTTTTTTTTTTTTTTTCACCCTCTGCCTTTAAGAAGCAATCTCTAGAAAATTATAGCAACACAAGGCCTTGTGTAATTTATAATCATCTGTAATAGGTCAGGCACAGTGCATTAGATCAGTGCATTAGATCTTCAGGGGCTGGAATTCTGTGTTTCAGCAATGCATTCTGAGCCTGAGCTCAGAGGAGAAATTTTAAAAGCCATTTATTAGGCCTGAGTTGGAGAGCTTTGACTATTAGTATAATAAATAGTATAAGTGAATTTTTTTTTTCTCTTTACACTTTTTGTTTTAATTTAGAGGAATCTGGAAGTAGTTGCTTATGTGATTTATCAGAGACACAGCCCAACTGTAATTCACGTGCCTTTATATATTTTATTTACTGTGCCATTATATTAAAAATTGCATTTTATATATATATAATGTATTATATTTTAATTTATATATTATTTATATATACATTCAAATAAAAATATATATATTTGTATATAATACAAATTAAAAGAACCACCTTATCATAGTTCCACAGAACAACATCTGACTTTTTACAACAGTTTTAAATGCAGAGCAGAGGTTCTACTTGCAGCTAGAATAAGATATATTTATTTATATATATATATAATATATAAATGTTATATTTTTACATATTATACTATATTATATTTTTTTTGTTTTGTTCCTGAAGTCCACGTTTCAGACCCTGGCTGCACTGAGGTTAAGAACATTTTGTCAGCTGTTTCAGCTCAGCAAATATTTCGGTAAGGGTATATATTATTTACTCTCTGAAAATGTGGGGAATTTGAAGTTTTGGCTATGAGTAATTGTATTTTTGTGCTGTAAAGGACACAGTGTGGGACTGCATGGTTGCTGAAGGAGGCTTGGAGAGCCCCTGCTAGCACAGGTGAGGATGCGGGCAGTGCCTTGGGTGTTGGCAGGGTTTGCAGGCATTGCAGGGATGGGAATTTAACCCCTGACTGGAGCAGTGGGGTTTTTTTAGGGTTGCAATCTTTTGTTCAGGTTTACAGCTGCCAGTCTTGGCACTGCTGTTGTGCCCTTCTTTCGCATGGATTTCCTTTGAGCCCTTTGACTGTTCCTGTCCCTGCTGCTCCCTTGGACATGCAGATCCTTCTTTTGTGCTGCACAAATCTGTATTTTGAGTATGCTAACCAATATACTTTTTTTTTCATCACTAAGCAATGTATCTTTGTAAATCCATTTGTTTTTATTCCAAAATTGGAAGCATCTCCTTATGAAACATTCCCACAGGCAAATGTTCACAAGGGCATAAGCCTTGACCTCATCCCTACACACTGCCCATGCTCCTGCCCCATTCCCCATTCCCCATTCCCCACTGCATTTAACCCTTCAATATTGATCACTATCAGCAACTACTTCACTTGAGATCATCTGCAAGCAAAACCAGGTTAAACTCTCTGCAGCATGGTACTCCCGTGGCAAGAAGTCAAAGGAAAAGCTCAGATGACCCCTCCTAAAGGTTTTCTTTACATGTAAAAGGTGAAGAATTTTTTTCTTTCCTTCTCCCTTAACCCGTGCACATAGAGTCCATATTGGAGATATGGAGGAACATTTATGAACAGCATAACACCAGATATGTGGAAAATACTATAGCTTGCAAGAGGAAGGAAAGTATTATTTCCCATCAGATTTCATGGAATTTCTATTTTTTATAAATATTAGATAATTTCAACAAATTTGCTTTATTTAACTTAAAGTTTTCTTAAGATAAAATCTATCTTTTCAAGCCTAGTACAAAAAGGGATATTTCTGCTAACTCTTCTGTAAAGAGTCTTTGAAAATCTGATTTTTCTTCTCTTACAGACTTCAGAGTGCAATTTTAAATACCAAGGCTTCAAAACTTTAGTCTGTATTAAAACACAAATATAAAGACAAAGAACAATGTGTTTTGCCATGTGCAAAGTGAGTAACTGCAGAAAAGCTTCAGTCCTTGGCAATAACAAGTACTAATCTGTTAAGTCTTTCATGCATGTTTGTTACAGACATGCTAATTGGGTGCTTTGGGTTCCCTAAAGCTATTATAATATATTATATTTAATCATTATATTATGTTTAATAATTATATAAGATTATATTATAATTTGAGTGATAATGATAAACAGTATCATATTCAAATTATATCCTGCACTGGATCTTGCACTTCATTGCAACACTACAAAGAATATAGTTGTTTTTTTAACAAAAAAAAGGCCCCTTTTTATACCTTAAGATTTAATCCTGTATTTCATGTTTGACTCTCCACACAAGAAGAAATTCATGGTATTCTCCCTATGTAAGTGAAGCCTTCTTAGAAAACATGGAAAAGAAGCAGAGCTTTTTTTAAAAGTAGTTATTTAACAGCTGGCTTTAAGGGTTCATCATACCAAAAAGTCATACCTATGTCTTATTCAAGCTCTTAAAGTCAAATTACCAAGGGAAAAACAATGCTCTGAAATTCATTCTACTGTCAGCAAAATCAGGCCCAAAGCAGGTGGCTACCCTGATACTCTTCAAATCCTATCGTGGAAGATTTAATGGTCTTTTATCCCCCTCCTTTCCTCTGGTTGTTGTGAATATACACACCCAGCACAGCTTATTAAGTTTATTATTCCCAGATTTCATATAATTACCCTTTCTTCTTGGGAAAGGAAGTAAAGCAAGGTGCTGTGAGTGCATCAGGAAGAGCCAGGATTCAGAAACAAGCTAAAAAAAAATAGACAAACGCAAACTACCTGCCCTAACAGGGACTCTGATAATGCAAAATCACTGAGAATTATAAATACACTGTAGTTGCTTCACTTCAGTATAAAGGGATAGATGAATATAGGCATTTATTTGTTCCTCCCAAACAACTCAGTCTGTAACTACTTTTTTAGTAATAAATTAATGGTAATAATTAATTTCATGAAAAATGAGTGAGTCATTGAAAAAAAAAAAAAACTAGAACGAAGAGAAAAACCTAGCGGTATTTTGTGGTTGTTCTTGTTCATTTGTCAGAAACTGAAGATGGAAATAAACTGGTAGTGAAAGGCTCCAGAAGGATATTTTGGATTTTTTCCTGTACGTATCACAAACTATAAACAGAAATTCTGCCTGCCCTGAGTAGGACTTTCTTTGGCCCCTTTCACATAATCAGGTATGCTTAGGTATTTGTTTTTCAGGTTAGATGTCAGTAGTGATAACCTGTCTTAAAGAAAATAAGAACCAAAAAAATACATTAAGATTGGCAGGAGCCTTCTCATTGCCAAAACAGCCAGAAAAACATCATAATCCTGATTAAACCATGAATACTGAGGTGGATTCAGCTGGAGACCATCTAAACTACAGAAGTTCCTTAATTCCAGCTGTAAATAATGTTAATTTTGGTGAATGATTATGGGGGAGTTCCAAGTGTATAACTAACCTCAGCCACTGACTTTGGGACGCTCAAGCAGCCAGCCCAGCTCCTTTTCCCCTTTCAGTAGACAAAAAAAGCTGTGGGACAGCTGCACACCACAGCATTGTGTTCTCTGAGAGCTGTCCTCCTTGCTTTGAGGAAGAATTCTTTGGTTTTTTTCAGTCTGGATGTGCTCTCTGTCACACCAATCAGCAAATTTTAGTGCATTTACATCTTACAAAGAGCTGGGTGCCTCAAAAGGCTCTCAGGTGAAGCCAATTAATCTTTGTGTTGTTGAACAAAAGTCAGAACAGCTTCCACCAGCACACTAGATGTACAGTATTCTACAGTATAAATACTTATTTTTCCCTTAGAAAGGTGCAAGAGTGCAAAGAAATCCAAATAAACCAGGCCAGGCTGTATTAATTCCAGCCAGTTTGTGATGAACATCAGCAGCCTGCCACTGCAATTTGCCAGGAGCCTACCAGGGCTCAGCTAGCTGGAGCAGATGTTTGCAAGAGGGTCCTTTTGGATGCATTGTTCCAACGTGGCTGCAGAGACTGCAGTCAGCCACAGCTAGGTTCAGCCAAATTCAGGATCTGAAGTTTGATTGCCATTGGGAAATTAGCTCACACTCCAGTTCAGTGTGTTTAAATGATTTTTAAGTCAAAACAATGTCACTGCCAGGAGGTCCCATCTTTCAGACAATTGGGAGATTGTGCACCAGCACAAGAACTCCAGCTGCTTTTGTCTTAAACAGCAGCCTAAATAAAAGGACTCACTGCACACCTGACTTCCAACTTTTTAATAATTCACACATGTCAGATTTGCAGGCTGTGCTGTGTAGCTCCTTTCTGCTAATTACACGTTGTCTCACACTGATGCCATATACCTCCTCAAATCACGAGCCACTTCTGAAAATTTAACCCAAAATATCTGCACAGTACTCTCCTGGCAGTTGTTTAGTTACAGGCAATTCTCTTTCCCTGTTGACTTTTCTGTTTTAGCATCCCTTTTCTTCCCAAACCTCGGTCATGGGAAATCAAAAATAAGGGATGGGAAGTGTGATGTCCATCAGTGTTCCTGACTGGCACGTGAGAGCTTTGTCCAGCTGCTAATTGGGAAGCTGCTCTGTGGTAAACACAATTAAATACACCTGGTAAGATCAATATGTTGACTTATGTGTGGGGAAAGTAAACTAGCAGGTATAGATTTTTGTTTGTTTGTTTTGTTTATTTCCAGAAATTTCAAAAGAACACTCAATTACAAAGTAGGGGTAGGGATTTTTCTTATGGGTCAAATAAAAACATGATCGGTGTTACTGTTGTTAAATAGATTTCACATACACTAAACCTGGAAATAAAATCCTGGTCCTTTGTTTATAGTTTGCCAGGAGTTTTGTGATTTGCATTTACATATGTGTGTGTGAAAGAGATTCAGGGAGACCTGCCAGCTACTCAAAGCATGAGTAATTTTATTTCACTTTTTTTGTAATGACTACTAAAAAAAAAAAGAATTCCAAACAACAGTAACTGTGCAATCTGTAATAAACTGAACACGCCAAAAGAAACCTTGTTCTCTGGCAGTGACTGGTTCAGCAGAGAGGAAAGCATCTGTCAGGAAGCTTTGTGTGAGTCACTATCTCCATCTAGTGCTGCCAGCAAGGAATTGGGCTCCTAAACCCTCCGTGGCAGGGACACTGCAAGCACAAGAGATTCTGTAATGATACAAAATTATTCTTCATATAAACAGTTACTGTTTCAGTCATTAATTCATTATAGATTAAAATATGTCAATGTTTCATTTGTAACACACAAAGTTTATAAATTTGCTTTAAAAGTTCACCAGGTGTTGACATTTGCAGCTCTCAGGGTTTTCTGCAAAGACCTTTTGGTATACAATCATTAATATGTTCATTATTGTTAATGAATATGTTCATCAATAATAAATAGCACAGAAATCTTGGCAGGAACTTCACTGAACCATGGAGTGCCCTCGTGGCTGCAGAATCTCTGGGTCAAGGATTAATTTCCAATTGACCAATCTGTAAATCAGTGAGTGGCTGATACATTACAGGCAGTGCTCTGAGACAGGAGAAAGGGGCACAAAGCATAACTTAATTCAAGGAATTAAAACTGACAGGGTTATACTATAGCAGCTTTCTAGCAGGCTCTTTCTTTACAGTCTGTTTTTTTTTTACATCTTTGGTCCAATACCAACTTAAACAATAATTGCAAATTCACTGCTGTTTGCATTACCTCCTCAAGCCTCGAAGAAAATTACTGTGAAATAGTATTCAGTCCTATGAATAAAGCATGTGCAAAACATAAGTTCCCAGCTCAGGAAATAGTGTTTTGCAATAATTCCAGAAGCAGAAATACCAAGACAAGCAGTGACTTTGATCTGCAATATGTTTTATGCTTTTAAACACTCAGTGTGAGTGCTCACTACAAATTTCAGTCTTGCTTCAATATAGTCAACTACCACAAGGAATTAGCTTGTCCCTTTATAGGGAATTAGAGATGGGTAAAAGTGTGACTGATGGAGTTTGTGTGGATTTCTGTGAGAAACAGAGTATGATTTCATTGAGACATACCCTATCAGACTCTCTTTCTAAGAAATGTTTTATATCTATTTTTTTGTAAGAAACAATTGGAACCCGTTTTATGATGTTGTAGTGCTTTAAATGACTCAAAACCAGACTAAGCATCCCATGGTCTTTTTGGTAGGTACATTGCAATTTTAATTTTTTTTTTAATTGTGAAATTTATAACAACCATCATAATTGAAATTATCTAACCCATTTCTATCTCTTTGGATAATTTTAAACCCATGCTGTTTTCTGATTATAAGCTGTAACTAATGTATCTACTCTTGCTCAAATAAGATAGTCACATCTCACCAGTTTTGTAGGACATCTTATAAATTCAGATTTTAACAATGTAAATCAAGATTAGAACTATAAATATTGCTATAAATTGCAATAGGTTAAATAAATCAGGATAAGAATGGTGCTTAACTATTTTTTTCATATTTAGTTCAGACTTTGAGCATTGTTTGGATCTAATTTTATTGGTTATGATATACAAGTGAAGTGTTGTATTAAGTACTTTCCTACATCTTCTACATAAAGAAAATACATAAAAACAATTCGATATCAAGTTGGGCACAAACTAAAAACTGTTGTAATAGCTTCAGATGGTTCACATAACTTGCAAGGTTCATTTAAATATCTGAGTTTCACTATGCTGTCACATGGACCTTTGGAGTTCTGTAAGATTGTCAGGAAATGATACATGGATATGATAAATGGTAAATGATACATGGATTAGTCTTCCTTTTAGTCCTCTGAGCAGAGGAGGCAGCTGTTTAGTCCTGCTGCAGCCCTTGCTGAAATGGACAGGCTGGGGCAGAGACCCTTACGTTTCCCTTCCAAGGGATGTGAAAAAAAAATGTCACTTTTTCTCCACACTATGTTTGAGATAATAATCATGGAACTGTCTTCTAAGCACCTTTGTGATTGTTGCTTCCTAAAGGGAACATCTCCAGCAACCCAGCCTGGGCATTCTCAAGCGACCCAACCCTTTAAAGCCTCTCTGTGGTTTGGGATATTGGAATCTGAGGTACAGCCATTAAATCCTCTGACAGAAGGCCTTGTGCAGGATCCCTGCTCCAGCAGAAGCACAGCTGGCACTGCAGGAGGGCTGAGCCCCCATGGGATGGGACTGTGCCACCACCCTGACCCACAGGGCTCAGCTCCTGCTCTCACTCTGCCAGTGGTTTGTATTACAATACTTTTATTTTTAATTTTCCTAGTACAGAACTGTTATCCTTACTCTCCCATATCTTTGCCTGAGAGCCCTCCTTAATTTCAAAATTATAATAATTCAGGGAGAGGAGGTTTGCATTTTCCATTTCAAGGGAGGCTCCTGCCTTCCTTAGCAGACACCAGGCTTTTCAAACCAACTTTGCATTTCTGTCACCTGAGAAAGTCACTGCTTCTCTACTCAAAGAACTGCATCCCAAAAAACACCTCCTTCCTCTGCACTTTGTCACCAGAGCTCTCAAGATTTCCTAGACCGAAGTTGTACCTCTAGCTGCTCTAGGGAAGGTGTGTAGGGGTACAGGAATTAATTATACACAGTTACATGCCAGCAGTTTGTCATAGCAGGGACTGACAGCGGCACAGGCTAGAACAGATTCTGAGAAAACATCAGTGAGTGTTTAAAAACTTCCTAAATCACATCTCCAGAGAGAAAGATGAAATTATTTAATGCTGCAGTTGGTGATCTGGGGCCACATCTTGGCCATCTGCACCCAAACTAAGGTGCTCAGCAGGATGCTGCATGCAGGATCACACACTGGATGCTGCTGGTTTTTTAAAAGATGTTTCTGTTTCTAATTTTCATTGATTTCAAAGGATTATTCTTTAAAAATCAAGTGCTAAACCAATGAAGTGGACCACTAAAGCTACACAATAAAAGTCAGTATTTATAACCTCACGTGGATTACAGCCTGCAGTATGTTTATGTCCACTCTATATTATGTGATATGCTATTGTATTTTATTACATTATATATGGTTATATTTATTCTATATATTCTATTCTATTCATACACCACCACTGAACCACCAGATATCTCAAACAGGGTTGAATATATCCAGTGTACACAAAAAAACCCAACCCTGAAGGTCTGTGTTTTCATTCTCTTTCTGTAGATGTATTTTTTTGTTGCTGCTGCAAATCTTTATTTTTACCTAGACTATGTTTATTTGCTCTAATGTTCATAATATTTAAACTGCTGAAGAGAACTGAACCACAGTCACATGCAAATTTATTTAATTCTTTAGTATCTCTAATATTCTATTTTTTACCATTTTAGTGATTTTTTTCTGAGGGTTAGCTTTTTTGTTTATCTCAGTTTCATTTGACTTTCATTTCTTGCCAAAGTAGCAAATCTCTTGATTTTAATTTTGCAAAGATAGTTGATCACATTCAATTACAAATGAACAGGAAAACTAAATTAGTATTTTTCTGAATTATTTCTTTCTGCTTCCACAACAGATTTCTTTTACTTCTCTAGAAGTAAAGTTGTCCTACCTGGGCTACTGTGACCTACAGCCAAGTGTGAAGTTAAAAAGCAAAAAAAACAAAGCAAAATGAAATCTCATATTTGCTGAAGCAAAACTAAAGAAATAAAATATATCCTGAACTGAAGTTCACTCCTTTTTTATGCCTGAGTTGCACAGAAGCTGGAGCTGCTCCTCAGCAGAGTGCAGCATCTGACAACTGCTCTGTCTGGGCTGTACTGCTGCAATGTTCTTTTTTTGGGGTTCTGAGAACATTTCTTAACCCCTCCATCCCCTGCAAATGCCGCAGCAATTCTATGGGGTGAATTTAGTTTGGGCTGGTCTTTAGTTTTTCTTTGATATTCACCTGCAGAAAGTATTTTAATTGATTTTCCCTTAAGATCCCCTAGTGCAGTTTGGGTTTTTTAACATGAGATATTAAATTAACTTGATAATTCAACTATCACTCTATTTATTTCTCTACATATTTCCAATAATTTCTTTTAAAAATTTGTCTGGTGTTACAGATAAAATACATTCTGATTTGAAGACCTTATACTTTCTGAGGATTTAACTGAAACTCTTATATATCTTGATTATATTTCTGAGAAGAAAAGTGAGACCCTTCAAACCTGTAGAATTTCAGAAAAACTTCAGGGAGACAAGGAACCCTTATTAATACGAAATATATATCTCAAAGGAAGGCATGCCTTAACTTCAGCTCTGATTCCAGGATTTCGAGGTGGTCCAGGGTGAGTCCCAGAGGTACATCTGGCGTTCAATGAACTTTTCTGAGCCTGGGATCTGCATGGCAAAGAGCCTGCAGTGAAATTTCCATCAGCTGAGTCTGTGTGGAAGTGGACAGCTGACATTATCAGACAACACTGGTGGAACACTTTAGTAAGTTTATTTAAGTAATAAATAAAATATAAATTTAGGCACAGGTACAAAATTTGGTAGGTTTTCACAAAGGGATGAGTTCTGCATTTGTGCATCTGAGAAAGTGGGAGGCTCTTAAGCAGGTCCTGTAGCTGAAGTATGATATTTTTGAGTTGTGATTGGTGGTGCTTCAGATACCGATTGATCATTTTGTTTACTCTACACTGTAATATTTACTATTTAACACTTACTTTAACTTTTTCTATGCAACGCATAGCAAAATATAAATAATAAATAATGTTCTTAAAATCAATAATAAATATAAAAAATTAAATAACATTTATTTTCATATGTTGAGTGTTTTCCCATCCAACCAAGTAGCTGTTTCAAATGAAGCTCAAAGATCACAGTTCCAACGTTAGACCTGGATCAAAATGGGACACATATTCCTGGAAGCTCAAGTGCACGTGATCAGCTGTAGAATCAGGGTGTTGATACACTTAAGGCTGTGTTCTCCATCTGTGGAAGCTGCACCTGAGCATCTCCTTCAGCACTGAATGCAGATTTCAAGCTTCAGCACTCAATCTTCAACACCCAGACCTGTAGTTTCACTGGTGAAAGGAAGAAATTTCACTTTATCTACTTACTAATTGTTTTCCATTGTCCTTTTCTAGGACTTACCTATATTTTCACATGGCTGTGAAGGGACAATGAAATCTGACCAGCAGACACATTCCAGAGCAGAAAATTCCTTGTGGAACAAGGTAACATTTGGCTGTCCCTACTGCCAAATGGAGATTTTAATGCAGTAAATGCATCACAAGAAGCAGCATTGGTGGCAGTTTGTTTCATTTATGCTTGGTCTAAAATGCAGAGCAGGTTTAATTTTTCTGTGCAGACATATTGTGTGAAGGTTGCCATTTGAAAAGGAATAAATGAAAGTGCTCGTTGGTTAGGAAAAACCACAGGAAATTAAATGAAACTTTAAAGTTTGCTCTGTTGACCTTTAATGCTGAAACACCAAGCTTCAGAGGCTGCTATTTCCATGACAGCATGGTACCGGTAGTTTAGATTTTTAGAGAAGCTTTATCCCAGTGCTTATTTCATCAATGTTCACCTGGAAATCACATAAATTAAAAAATATGTACTTTCTTGGCACTTGGCCAAGATATCCTTTCGTATCTGTCATGCTTATTTGCATGTAACAGCTTTATGTGTTGGGTTTCTTTAATATACCAAATAGTCTTAAATTACAGCAACAATGGTTTAACTGCCTCTGAAGAATATAACTCCATTCTTAATCATGTGAACACACTTGTTGCAACTGATAACAGACAATTACAACTTGGAGTGTTTAACAGGACTTTAAATTATAAAACTTTACAACTTTATTGAACCCAAGCTAGATAGATTAACCTTGCTCAATAAAATAATAAATCAGGAATTGAAGCAAAAGTTGTCTGCTTCAGTAAGTGACTGTTATCTGTCAGGCTGTGTAGTTTTAGTAGCCTTCACTTGCCAACACATCCATTGAAACAGAGATTAAAAAATTACATGAGGGGAAGAGAAGGGGACAGCATTAATTTATGTGTGCTCAACAGTCATTGAAGAGGAAGGACAATGACAGCCACGCCAAAAACTGTTTCAAACACCCAGGTGCATTTCTAATAGGACTTTCCACCAGGGATGTTCTACAGTCACCTCTGATCATAAAATTAGAAGGCAAAGTATTCTGCAAGGCAGTAAAATCCTACTCCAGAGAAGACTTAGTTATGCTTGATTTCTGCAAGCCAGGGGAGCCATCACAGTGGCAGTGATGTTTGAAAGGGGTTTGCTGTGTTTGCACAGTGAAGGTCACACTTAAGACGTACCAGGTCCTGTGGAACACTTCCTTTGGAACTTCAGATGGCTTTGCATGTCCATTGCTTTCAAGGTTGAGAAGCTGGAAATACCTTCCTTTGTGCTCTTGCACAGAGGATGCCGTTGCTCTCTATAAACATTTACAAAGTACTTGTCTGGGGTTAACTTTAAATACACACTTCTCTGCCAGATGCTGACAAGACAAAGCAGAACCTGAGAGGGTTTGTTGAAGCAGATCTATCAAATTACAGTCATGTTTTGCTCTTTCACTGAAAGCACTTCTGCTTTCAGCCACTTGAAGTGCTGCTCATCCTTAATAGCCTGTTCTCTAGAGAAGTCCCCAGTCAACAAGTCTTACTGCTTTATGCCTCTGAAAGTGCAAGGCTGATGTCATGGAGCAGGAGACAAGAGCAAAGCTATCAGCTATTACTGGAAGAGACATCACAAGTGTGGTAAAAAGAGAGCAAGGAAACAGTAATTCATTTTAGTAGTGGTATAAAATTAATTTCTTTGATCCCTGTTAACTTTGAGTATATCTTCAGCTAGAAAAAAATCAGTTTTCCATAATTTAATCAGTAGCTTGCTCTAAAAACCACAGTGCAGGTCACCACTTTTTCACTATGCAATGAATTCACTTCTTAATCCAAACAGACATTGAAAATTACCCTTTGAGCATATTTTACCATGTCAGTGGTTTGCATTCACGTGAGCTCTTCCTTCAAATCCCTTCTGCTCAATTCAGAAGGAACTTGGGGACTTGTGAGCTAGAGCTGAAATCTTGCTTAGCACAGAAAGTGCAGGACAGACGGACTTGGGAGGATTTTTTTTTTCAATATTTCTTGCACCAATATTTTTTATATCATGCACGAATGTGAGGCAGTGAATATGGAAAATAAAAGTTTCCAGTCCAAGTTTAAGGCATGGCTCTGGTGCCTGTGAGCAGCCACTTTTCCAGCTGGCTTGGTGTGCCTCCCACCCCGAGCTGAACCCCCTGAGGATGAGCCTGCAGTGGAATTGAGAGAGTTCTGGCCTTCTATGAACCAGATTTTACCTGTGGCACCCATTGTGGAAGTGCTTGTGGAAAGTTGGGCAGGGACTGAAATCCCATCTGGAGCAATTTAATGATGAGCACAAGAACTGCTCTGTCAAAGGTTTTTGCAGCAAACCCTTTAAAATGCACAGCAACTCTAAAACAGTTATTTAAATATCTTTCACTAAACGTTGAAAGCTTACTTGATCAACTCTACATATGATATTTTTAATCAAGGGGATAACCCTCCACATTCTCCATTGTGATTTTATGTGGAAAGGATAATGTATATGCCATGAAAAACTTGTATGTAATGAATAAGTTAAATATATTGTTTCTCCTATTATTAGCAGAAATGTTACCTTTTGACCTTCCTTTTGAGATTTTTTGGAACATTTGATGCTTCTGATAATAGTTTAATATTACTTTCTTCACATTGATTAAATACACTTCATACATCACTGAACAATGAGTAACATTCAAATAAGGCTGTCCATTGAACTGCCTGCAAAAATGATAAAGTAAAAAATTAATCTCCAAAGTAAAGTCAAGCCTGAAATTGAAATCTTTGATGCATACATTTCATAATTAGTTCATTCTGCTATATCTAAAATGCAAATACAGTGCTCTTAAAATAATTCAGGTCTTCCTGCTTGGAGCATTAATGAATTGTTCTAGCTGCTGCACCTCTGACTTGGAAGGATTCTGGAGTCATTTGGCTTTTTTGTCATTTTCTTTGTTAAGTAGCTGAATTTTCCTTTTTTATAAAGTTACTTAAAATAGTAACTCCTTGCCTCTTGTGTTACTTTAACTCTTATTTCTGGCTCAGGATCCACCTATACACCAAGGGGGGAAAGAAATTCCCAGAATATAAGCAGGATCAAAGCCTAAGGACACAGTTGAGGTCATTTCCCCATTGCTCTGCTATCACCAAGTTCTGACCATTTTTTCATGGTCCAGCTGCTGTAGAATGTTCTCTAAACTACAACACTGAAATTTTCCTGTTGTGGGAGGTTGGCTGGCTTGAGGATTTTTAGCCTGTGTGCATGGTTTTCATTTTGTTTTGTATTTTTACATATTTTAGGTTGGGTTTTTTCCTCCATAACCTCCTTGGAGACCTCAGCAGCATTAAGCCAGCAGAAGTGAGGGTTTGAGAATGGCCAAAAATGTTGTTTTCACTTGGTGTCTGACCTGAAATCCTCTGTCAGGAAAATGCTCTGTTTCCTTCCTGTAGCAACCATGGTGAGTGATAATGGAAAAAATAGGTCGTAATTGTTGTCTTTTGAGTTTTCTAACGTTAACTGCAATTTGAATACAAGTCCCTGAATCTGACTTAACCAAGTATCTGTATCATCCTCTCTATGGCTGAGTTTCTAATTTTTTGTGAAATTACTGACTGGTTACTGGACTAAAACCTTGCAAGGTGTTGAGAACCGAAAGGTTAAATCATAGACAGTGTCTGTATTAAATTAATATGTCAATATTCTTTGTGTGTCACTTCTAAGACAATAAATCATTGCATTCAAGGGTGAAAAAACTTTAAATAAATGATGCAACTTTGCTGATGAGTGAAGAAAATTAAATGTTACACTTTGGCCCAAAGAACATGGCCTTCTTCACTGTAGAAAAATAAATCTTCTGATGTAAATGTTAAAACTCAGCTTATGAATAAGGAAAATCTTTATTTCATAGCATCTAAGCAAGAAAAATAATTACAAAAAGGAAATTTTAATGCTTATGAAACATCAGCCCTCTCATATATTCTGAGAAAACCTATTTATAATCTGATAAAAGCAGAAAGCCAAAATACTTACTTCTACTCAGATATGGTACAAATCATAGAATGGCCTGGGTTGAAAGGGACCCTGAAGATCACCCAGTTCCATCTCCCTTGCCGTGGGCAGGGACTCCTTCTACTATCCCAGGCTGCTCAGAGCTCCATCCAGCTGGGCTTTAAACACTTCCAGGGATGGGCAACCTGTGCCAGGGCCTCACCACTCACACAGCAAAGCATTTCCCTCTAAATCTAATATAAAGCTACTCTTTCATTGTAAAGCCTTCCCCCTTGTCCTGTCACTACACGCCCTTGTAAAAGTCCCTCTCCACTGCTCTCGCTGGCTCCTTTCAGGCGCTGGAAGGCCACGGTAGGTGACCCCAAAGCCTTCTCCTCTCCAGGCTGAACAATCCCAGTTCTCTCAGCCTGTCCTCGAAGGAGACGTGCTCCATCCTCTGATCTTGCTGGTCTCCTCTGGCCTCACTGCAGCGGGTCCCTGTTGTTGCTGTGCTGGGAGCCCGGAGCTGGATGCGGAGCTCCAGGTGGGATCTCCCAGAGCAGAGCAGAGCAGAGCACAGGGGCAGGACCCCTCCCCAGCTGCTCTCACGCTGCTTTGGGTGCAGCCCAGGCTGGGATTGGCTTTCTGGGCTGCAGCTGCACGCCGCTGGCTCATGTCCAGCCTCTCACCCACCAGCACCCCACGTCCTTCTCCCCGGGGCTGCTCTGGATCTGCTCACCCCCAGCCTGGACTGGTACCAGGGGCTGCCCTGGCCCAGGTTCAGCACCAGCACCTGGCCTTGTTAAACCACAGGAGATTTCCATGTTCCACTGCTTGAGCTTGTCCAGGTCCCTCTGGATGGCAGCCTGTCCTTAGGAGGGTCAGCTGCACCACTCACCTCATGCATCTCCAGCCCTCTTACGAGATGTAATACTTGTGTGTGAGTTTTGTTTGTAAATTAGAATACCTGGCCTGAGGAATTAGAAGGGTTCAAGCTAATAGGAACAAATTGGGAATAGAGCAGAAGACCGTAGGCACCGTAAATCTTGTTTGGAGCTGGAGAATTTTTGTTCTGTGTGGAATTTTTTGCTTTGGTTATTTTATTTTTTTTGGCCATCACAAGATTAAATTGTAATCCTAAGTATCTGTGTGAAGAAAAAGAAAAACCAAACTGTAAAAAACAAAAAGGTTGATAAGTTACTGTTATTATTTGTGTTGTAGTGTGTTGGTGTGTTGTGGGTTTTTTTGGTGTTTTTTTGGTAGGGGTAGAGGATTTTTATCTACATTTATTTTGGAATGATCCTGATTTGTAAAGTGGTTTTTGTTTGTTGTTGTTGTGGGGGTTTTTTTGGTGGTTGTTGTTGTTTGTTTGTTTTTTGTTTTGTTTTTCTTTTATTTTGGGTAATGATTTGGTGGTTTTGTATTTTTTGTAGACTATGGGTAAATTTTTTTTGATGTTACATATTCTACATTTGAAATATATTTTTTTTGTGAGTTTTGTTATTGTTTTTGTGGGATCATTGTTGAGGAGTTACATGGAGAGTTGTGAGGGGGTTTTTTTAGTTTTTGATTTGTTGTTTTTACAAGTTTTTTGAATTTTTTTTCGCAAGGTGTTTGTTTGGGTTGTTTTTATACGATGAGGAGTGTTTATCTTGTTGTAAGTTTTTATTATTTGAGGTAAGATTGGTTGTGGACTAGGTAAGGTATTAATTACGTGTTTGTATTTTGTGAGTTTAGATTCTGCCTTAGTTTGTATATAGTAGGAGTTTAGAGAGAGCACATGTTGGAATAAGACTGGAATAGGACCATCAGTTTCTCCATGTTTTTCTCTATTACTAATTCTAAACAACTTCCACAGTACACACCTCAGGCCACAGCATCAATGTAAGAGCCAAGGATTTGTAAGTAGCTGTGGCATGCACTGTTATTTTTCTCAGCAGCCACCTCAAGAGTGAACCTCTAAAATTTTAAGAAATCTCCCTATACTCAATGACATAATTCCCATTAATCTTTAACCAACCCCACCATTGCAAAATAAGAGCATTATGCTTGTTTCAGCATTTTACTATGCAAGTTCATTGAAATTAAGCTTTCTAGTGTGAAACAGAAGTTGATGCCTTGTGCAGGCTGCCCCAGAGCAGAGGCTGGACAGAGCTACAGAATAAAGCAGGGATTCATTCCAAGGATCTCCTCCATGGATGCACCTTGGGCAGCACCAGAGCCCAGCCAGGGCTGCACCCAAGATGAACCCAAATGGCCCCAAAATGCACGAGCGCTGCCGGGGTCTCTCCCTGGGCTCAGCTCTGCTCCATGTGCACATTGCAGTTCAGTGTCCAGTTCCAGCTGCAGCCCCTGCAGTCCCATCCTGCTTGTTTTTCTCTCTGCAGCCCACGGGGTTTGTGCTCTTGGGCTGAGATTTGGATCATTTGTCCTTGGTGCCCAGCTGGAGCAGGAATTGTTTTGTCTCCCTGCTCTGTGCACAGAGCTCACCATGCCACAATATGAAGCTCAGGAAATACACACTAAAGCAGCACTAAAGAATGTGAAAAAATATAAAAGCTGCAACCCGAGGCATCAAGGTAGCCCAGCTTTTCTGGAAACAGCTGAATTGTTGTAACAGCAGAATTATGCAGAGGGCAGTGAAAATCGAGGAGGACCTGGAGGAAGCAGCTGCACTTCCTGCATGGAGCAAGAGATGGCAATATTTTCTTATGTGTTGGGAGAGTTAGATACAGTATCTCACTCTAAAAAAATTTATAAATCATACATAGGCACTTCTTGGAACCCAGCATAAAAGTTGGTTCTCAGAAACTCAGTGCGTGTATGACCTGTCAATAAATGTTAGTTTTAAGAGCAGACTGCCATGTGAAAATGCCTTTATTACATATCCAGACCTTGAATATAAAACAACCCAGACCCTTCCCTGCTAAGGGTACTCTCTGGGTTTAATTACTCCGTGGCCTTTCAGCCCAGAAGATGATATGATGTGAACGAGTAGCAGGGCAAAGATGCTCCCTGAGGAGCGTTGTTAATAGAAGAGATTTTGCCTGTTTAGAAAAGATGCAGTACACAGGTCTGTGGGAGGTGAAGAGGCTAATTTAGCTACTTGCTGAAAAAGACTCCATAAATTCCCTGTGCAGAACTGCACAGGTACTTGGCCTTTGCATGTGAGCACGAGGAGCAAAATGAAAGGCAAGCCTTGGGAGTGTCCAGAAAACACATGGCAAGCCAGGAGAGCATGACTCCTTCCAGCATCCCCTGGGAGATGCCCAAGGGAGTTGCCATAATTTCTGCTGCCTTGTCCATAAAGCAGACCAGCTGGGAGATCAATCTCACAGCCAGTGTTCCTCTAGTATTTCAAATTAATAAAAAGTGAGCTTCTCCTGTCTCTGACATGGAGGGCAGTAAATCACACATGGGACTGCAGCTGCTCCACAGCCAGCTTCCAGCACATCAGAAAGAATCCTGGGCTCTGGGTCACAGAAGAATTATTTTCTAGTATTAACATACCAATACTGGAGAAAATTTGTCTCCTTTACAAATTTTATATATATGTATATATATATATATATATACACATAAAAATTAATCCTTAGATGAAGGACACTGAATGTGTTCACTGCAGAGCATATTTTGCACCAAATACAATTTTATCTTTTCTGGTTTATTTTCTCAAGCAATTTACATGCCAAATCAAAACACAAAGTGAGTTCTTGCTTTTTAGTGCACAAATACTCCTGGCAAGAAAACACTGGTGAAATTGATCATAGGATGGATTCCCAAAAGACAAGAATGAAGAATTGTTTGAGGTTATGAACTGGTAAAAGTCACAAGAAAACAATGGCCTTGTACTTTCTTTGGAATAATTTCCCATGCAGTTTCTCTTCTTTTGCTTTTCTGTTTTTCTTTTTAAATACAAGCTTCTAATTCTATCTCTCTGTCCACAAGATTGCATCATACTTACTCTTCTAATATAGTTTAAGAAAGTTTCAGTAAAAAGTAGAAACTCTGAATAGTAATGTTTGTATAAAACTATCAACATTTCAAGTTCACAGGGTGTTTTATCAGCATAAAATTAAGCTGTTTATTCAGATCTCATAGGTCTATGCAAGATTTTAAAAAGTGCAACCCAGTGGTTTGAGTTCAGATAACAGCACAATCCCTGCCTTCCCTGTTTTAGGGATTGGGGGTTTCTGCCCTGGGGGTTAGGGCTGAGGTTGTGTCTCAGGTTGGAAATGCAGGATGTGTCTGGGCGTGTGTGTTCTGTCCCCCTCTGTCAGAGCTGGGCAGTTCTCTCTGTCCATGGGGCAGTTTTCTCTTTATCTCTCCCACAGCCAATCCTCCCTCCAGCAGATCTCTGCTGTCCATGGCCAGGGAGTGTCCCTGCAGGGCTGATCAAATTCCAGCATCCCATGGGGAGATGCTCCGCCCAGGCCAGGAGCCAAGCATTCCTACCTGGATACAATCTGAGCCTGGAACAGCACAGCAGCCTTTGCCCACTGCATTCCCAGAGGAGCAGCTTTCTTCTGCCCTGCATTCCCAGAGGAAGAGCAGGCCCATCTCCAGCAGCCCTGGAGCTCCAGAGGAAAACTGCAGCCTTGTGCAGGATCCCTGCTCCAGCAGAAGCACAGCTGGCACTGCAGGAGGGCTGAGCCCCCATGGGATGGGACTGTGCCACCACCCTGACCCACAGGGCTCAGCTCCTGCTCTCACTCTGGCAGTGTTGGTTTGTATTACTGCATTTTAATTTTATTTTTATTTTTTTCCCTAATAAGAATTGTTATTCCTGCTCCCATATCTTTGCTGAGAGCCCTCCTTAATTTCAAAATTATAATAATTCAGAAGGGGGGGGTTTGCATTTTCCATTTCAAGGGAGGCTCCTGCCTTCCTTAGCAGACACCTGGCTTTTCAAACCAAGACAAGTGTCCAGGCTGCAGCAGCCAGACCAGCTGTGCAAAGACAAGGACAATTCAAAGTATTGCACTGGCCTGTGTCTTTAAGCCCCAGAGTTATGAACACAAACTCTTCACTATTTCTTAGAAAATTAATGCAACATTACGGATGGTTGTCTGGCTGGCCTTTATTGTGTTTGGGAAAGAATCGGGTTTAATGCTTTAATAGGTCTCCAATATTCCCCTGTCATTTCCTTACTTTATTAGGCACTATTTCCTGCAAAGAGTCTCACAAATGAATTTGAGGAAAGCTAATGTGCTGCTCTAATGACAGATTGCTTTCAGGGCTGATCTCAAGGAACTTTCTTCCCATCTCACTAATGAATCACAGTCATTCAATAGTGGCCTGTTGGATAGATTTGGGAAGTGCTCTCTGCTTTAAAGCTTTCCCAACATGAGGAATGATCTTAGGGCCACAATATCATCAAACAAAAATAGGATATTGTCACAGAGGCTCCGATTAGTATTATTATAATGAAGCCAGGCATTATGTCCTTCAAAAAACAGAGAGAAAACATCAGCATGTATGCACTATTTGCCTTTAATCAGAGACACACTGACAATGCTCAAAATGCCAATAGTTTTATAGATTGCTGTGCACTTTAATACTTTTTCCTCTGCCTTTTTTTTCCCTTAAGAGATGAAATCCACAGCAGCAGCATGACAGAAGATATATTAAACCAGTCAGTGAAGCCATGAAGAGAGAAACTCTGTCTTTCAGCAGTAACAACAGAAATTCAAAGTAGGTTTCAGGAACAGAGAAAAGTGTCTGACTCCAACAGCAGCATTCTCTCTGCATCTCCTGTAAATCAAAACTATTTCATAATATTGAGGATTTATATGCCCTGGACTATATTTTCAAGTTCTTCCACACATTTCTGATAAACCAACTCTTAATTATATCTCAACTCGTTTTAACGATTTTGCAAAAACTAGAATTCAAAGAAAACTCATCAGAGTTCACATATTTAATACTCACTAATTAATTAAGATATTTTTACCCTAGCCCCTTTTTGATTCTTATTCTCAAAGAAAAAAAACCAAAAATAACCACACGCTCTTACGTTTTTCTTCTGTAGGATTCAACATAATTTTTTCTTGATATCAAATCTTTTTTTTTTTTTTCCAGAGACAACACTCAGTGGCTGGTATTATTAAAAACACTTCATTTTGAGCTGGCCACCACAGTGTGTGTTGCATGAACTGTATCACTGCAGAACTGCTGCTGCAATTTTTTGTGTTTAACCAGTCAAGCTTCCACTGTGTTATAGGGTCATGGAATCATTTATGTTGGAAAAGATTATCAAGTCCAGCCCTTACACTCACAATTATTCTTTTTTGAGAAAATAACTATGGTCAGATTGCTCTTACAGGTAATGGAAGCAAAAAGAAAGGCTAACAGAAATACTGGAATGTATGAATTAATAAAAATGTGAAGATGTTTTCTTGATCACATCACACAGAAGCAGCTTTAATTGATGTAAGGATAGAAAACTAACTTGGTAAAAGTCGTTTTCCTGATGTTAATTTGGGAATTACGTCCACCAGGCTCTGCTGGTAGGACACAGGGAGAGATGGCTTTTGCATCACTTGATTTTGTGCTTTTTGGGGGGTTTTGCACTTAGTAGTGTCTTTATCTCAGTTCATGAGGTTTTCCTCACTTTTTTCCATGCTGTTCTCTCCCCCACCCCACTGTGTGGGGATGAACTGCTGGCTGGGGTCAGCCTACTCCAACATGTTTCAGATCTGGTACAGCAAAGGAGTAGGAACCACTCCAGCTTAAAATCCCTTTAGACTAATCGGATTTTCTGCTGAATTTGACCTAGTGATTTTTATTTTATTTTATTCTATTTTACTCTTTTAGTCCTAAAGCAGCAGGCTGCATTTTGCAAAGTCCTAAATTCCATGTGATTACCTGTCCATATTTCATATAACAAGCTGCCAGGCAAAATGAAGGTGGTGTTCAAATGACTTTTTTTCCCCCTGAGGGTCTGATGTTATTTTGAAATGTGAACTGTGTAATTCTGTATACCAGTATTTTCTTTAATTTCTGTCATTGTATGGCACTTAAAGAATGCTTTCCATGGTGGAGGCAGACTCTTCTCGTCCAGTATAAAATATTGTGCCTTTAAAAATAACAACTGGGAATACCAAGGAAAAATAGCAAGGGTCTGTGGGGTTTTTTACTGTAGTAATAGGATATTTTTGCAGGGCAGGGATCACATATATCTAAATGATATAGGGAACAGAGTTAATGACAAATATTTCCTTCTCTCCTAGTCTGAAAAGATAGCCACTACATGGTAATTGTGAAAATCCCAGACACTGAAAACCTGTGACCTCCTGGGGAAGACTCAAACAAGAAACTTTTTAGGACTGTCTTCAAATTTGCTCATTCCATCAAAAAAAAGGTATCTCCTTCCAGTTCTCTAACACGCTGACATTTTTATGTTTTTCTCTCATGAACAGAATTTGTTACTGTAGGAAATAGCAGGAATGGTTATTCATTTGAGAGTGAACTGGGAAAATTCAGAGGTATTCCAGAATTGCGTTTGAGACTTTGAAAGAGAAAATAATCACTCCTATCATTGTAGAGTTCTGAGTCAGATCAAAACCAGAAATACTCATTTTACACCTAGAGAACTGACTTTTACCTACATTAATTTACCCTCTAAAGGACAGAAGAAAGGGGAGTTTGTTTGGGGACCATCCCCTGTGGCTGAAGGCATTCGAAGATAATTCCACATTACCATTAATTTCTGCCCCTGAGATTGTCCTGCAGTGAGGATCAAAACCTGGTGACAGAGGATTCATAAAAGCAGCACCCAGAATGAGTTTTTGCCTAAAAATATCCAGCTGAACAAGTGGGATCTCCTCCAGCTGAGTTAGTGTTGCTTTGTGCTACACAAATTTGCTGTTGACCTCTTTGGTGTCACAGGCTGTGAAAGGACAACAGCCACATTCAGGACACAAGTGTAGAGGGAAAACTAAAATTGTGGTGCTGGTGAAAAAGTGATTGCAGTGGGCATTGCAGGTAAAAAACCAAAATCTCAAAGTTTCAGTTAACTCTTGTTTTTGTGTGTGAAGAGGCATATAGATTGTTTTTCTTACCTATAGTATTTTGTTATGGAGCCAAAAGAAGATTATTTCCAAATAAATGCTTGAAACTATCTGTGGAAGCCCTTTACCTTGATTCTTTATTTTCTTAAAAATAAATAACTCTATTAGGAAAAAAATAACTCTATTAGAAAATATATTAACATTGGACAAGCACACTGTTTATTTTTGTATTTTAATAGCATCTCTTTGGACTGAGTTGCACTGTCTACAGATATTACTTGGAAATTTTTGTGAAAAGTTGAAGGGAATACACTTAGAAGGCCAGAATTCCACATCATCCAGAGCACTGATGTGCCTAATTTGAAAGCATAATTAATGTCACTGTATGTACAAATTGTACTGGTTGCTGCCTAACTGACCATTACTTTTACAAATTTTTAATCTATGTACACAACTGCAGTCATTGCACAGGTTAATTAAATGCTATTGAAAATCAGATTTGGTGTAAAGGTTAGTTATATTAAATAAATATCAGGCTACTTAGGAATTATTAATTGATCAGTATTGAATGCAAGATGATATACATTTCAGAACAGGCTTCTGATGAATTTTTATGATACTACTGTTAATCATTTTTATTACATACTTGATAGAACTGAGAGTATGTAAAGATTGATTGCTCTTAATGCCATTGAAATAATTGGAAGAAGAAGAAGAAGGCTCCCCAGGCAAGGCTGAGCTCAGGAAGAACTTGGGCAATGCCTGGACTCCAACTCAGCATTTTCTGGGGTTCCATAAAATGCTTCATGGATCCATTTTATATTCTGGTTGTTGGAATCTGAAATGCAGGGAACTCTCAGGACTTTGGGCCTCTGAGCCAAAGCTTAGAATTAAACACAGGATTTGATCTGAGACCTTGGAAAAGGCTCCCAAACTCAGGTGCTAGAGGGGAGAATGTGGATTTAGAGTTTAAAGCAGAGATGCATTAAGCTAAGTAAAGTTTAGAGCTTTAGGCTTAAAGATATAGAAAAATAAAATTAGTTACAAGGGCAAACAAGAAGTTCAGAAGGCAGTGCTGTAGGTTTGTGTGCCACAACATGACTGGCTAACAAAGCTTACACTCCAGCATGGGTCCATAAGGCGAAATATGTAAGGATTGGGTCAAAAGTATAAATATTCTTGCTGGCAGTGTTTTATTGGTCAATAAATCCTTAAAAGGTCTTGTAACTGAGGGTCTTGTGACCTTCTGAGCTATGCAGTGAAGATGTGAGCTGAACTCACCCTTCCTGCCTATGCAGAAGATAGAAAAAATAAATCACATCATCAAAAACGACTCAGAGATCCCATCTCTAATTAATTCAAAATTCCTTCAAGAATCCCCAAAGCTGGTCCATTGAAAGAGTAATAAAATGGAAACAAATATGTGAGGATGGCTAAAAGATTAGTGACAAATACAAAAATACAAAGGAATTTAATGTCAAATTCACAATTATGTTTTAGATCATTAGTTATAAGATGGGTTGGCAGTCCAGTAAATTCAGATTATTTAATTCCATTTACATTACATTACATATTTAATTTTTAATGACAACCATCCCCAAATATCATTGCAGTTATTGAAAGTTTTAAAGTTGAATTTGTACAATCAATGCCAGGATTTAGATATCACAGAGGTGGTGGCTCAGAAGTCAGCAACTTGTTCCATACAGTGCCACTGAATGAATTACACTCAAGACCTGTGGACAGACAATAATGGAGGAGAAAGACCAGAAATGAAGTTTTTCTGTCTTTGTTAAATACATAACTGAACAATAAGAGAGAATAATATTTCTTTTTGGATTTTGTCTATCTGTCCTCATGAGTTTTAAATGTATAATAGCCTATTTCATGGAGTGAAGAGATTTCTGACCAGCCCTGCTGTGTTTTGTGTTTTAACAGGCTCCTGAGAGTGGGACAACAATAATCAGCCCCTGTGACTTCTTCAGTGGCTGCTTTAGCAATTAAAGTCTGCCATAAAAACAGGGGATGGACAGCATGTGCCCTGTATTAAACCAAGGACCTGAAGAGTGAAGTACTCAGTGTAACACTTCTTTTTTTTTTTTTTGGGTGGCTTCCTTGGTTTTCAGTGTCTTCCATTTTCAACCCCTTTTTCATGCACCAAAACAAGTGCCTTGCTGTTTCTGTTGAAGTGCAGTGAGTGCTGCACACCTCAGTTCCTCCTGTACCTTTAAAAATCTCCACCAAAAGTTATATTTTAACCCTCTAAGCAATTCCTGCTTCACAGTGATTAGATCCACGCCTACTCAACTGATAATATTTTTTTTCCTTTCCTCATTTCTTTTTCCAGTTCCTAAGCAATGTTCACTCCTACTTTTTCCATCCCTGGCTAGCTGCTGGCCTGTTGAAACTCTGAAAATCAACACCATTTACCTCGCTGGTAAAAATGATGAAGTTCAGTAAGAGGTGATAATAAAAGGAAGATTGTGAGGTAGTTATCACTCTGTAGGGATAACCAGGAACAGCAGGGATTCCTGACATATCAAAAACTGCCAATGTCATTTCTTTTTTATGCTTTTGCTAGCAAAACGGAATCGATGGGCTAAGAATGTATACACTGATTTTAATGAGTGCCGTGCTGCCTGGAGAATTAATAGATGGGGAAGGAGTTAAACAAACACAAGCTGTGATGTTGGAAAGAACTGTGATTTGGTGTATCAAAAATAAGTTCAAAAGAGAGGGAAATCTAGAAAGGGAAAGCCAAAAAAGAACCCCACCCAAACAAACAAACAAACAAACAAAAAAAAACAAAAAAAAAAAAACCACCAAACCAACCAAAAAAAACTAATGAAAAAACAATCCAAGAGGAAAATAAACACTTTAAGAACCAGGGGGCAATCTCTCTTTAATTTTGCAATGTTGAATAGTTTGCCTGGCATTGATGTGCTACAGAATATGAATGTAAACCCTGTTTGGGACTACTCACTTCAAATAAAAACAACACTGCAATTTTCAAACTCCACATTTAATATTTTTGAGTGCAGGGAGTCTTATTCTGTGTGTGGAGGGCAGACTGATACTGCAGATAACAAAATTACCTGTGCAGTGACTTATTCCACCCATTTGGTAGCAGAGAAGATGGTTATTTTGCATTTTTGCAGATTTTCTCCCTCCCCCAAAAGGACTTTGGAGACTCCTTAATATTGTGCAGTGTTAAATTTTGAATTCTAGGTAATTTTAAAATAAATTAGACACAAATTCCTGTGCTGGTGTTGTTCACAACCTCAGATTAAAGTCAAATTATTGGCATTAACAGTGGGAGACTTGGCTACTTGAAAGATCCTCTGCTCTTTGTATATCTTGTTTTACAGCATAAGGAAGGAAAGTTTAAGATTATCTAGGCTTAGTTTATTAGGCTGTATCCTAGACTTATCTAGGATTTTCTCTTAAAACATCCTACCTGAGCTATGGTTTAAAAATACAAATTCCAGAATTGAGAAAATCTTGGAGTTCGTGTGCTAAAGAAAAATGCAGAATTTTTCATTTGCCTGTATGTAATACAAACGTGGATGATTATGGTGGTTACCTGTTTTAATCTATCAATTTGTGTGGTTAATTTTTTTTATTTTTCTTTTTGATAAGCATTACAGGGGAAAAAAGCAGACTTAGGAAACTAATTCCTAATCCCTCTATTTTATTTAAAATCTTCTATTTCATTGCTTGTATGACATTATCACTGTATGAATTTTTAAAGTACTGTGATTCAGTACAAACTACTGTCAAAATACAGAGAAATTCCGCCTTTTAATCTGTTTCTGTGCTGGTTTTAAACTTTTATAAACATATGGAAGTATAAATATTGTGATATCTGATCCTTTTGCATTTGACGTACCATTCTGTGTCATACAGTTTTAGCCATAAATTAACTCAGAATTATAATGGCAAAAAAAAGTTTAGATTTAAAAGCTGCTATCTTTATACTATAGATAACTGACTGCTGTCACTGAGTGCTACATGAGTGAATCTGAGTCTTCTAACCTCCCTGTTGTGAAAATCAAAGTTTTAAAACAATGCTAACCTGGAATTATTGATATTTTTAGCAGAACATTTGATACTAGAATATCAAATGTGCTGCTAAAAAAAAGATCAGCTGGGAATTGCCACAGGTTATGTTCTTTAAGCCCTTCAGACCCACAAAGACCAAAGTGGCTGAGGAGTTTTATGGACAGTACAAAAGAAAAGGTAACATTTTTTCCTTTGTTAAAGATCCTCACACTTGTCCATTCCTCAGCACTTCTCTAGGCAGGTTTAATAATTTCTGGGGTTTCCTAGTCCTTCACAAAGTAATTTCTGATTCGTCAAAGATCATCTTCATCTAAAAAGCTAAGATTCATGACCTAAACAAAATCCATTCTTGAGGCCCTTCAGTTGTTTCAGAAAACATTACTGAAGGCATATATCAAAAGGCAGTTCTAGTTCTGATCTTTAAATATTTTTTTCTACTGTAAAGGTTTTTTCTGTAAAAAGAATAACAGTATTTTTTTTCTTCCCTGTAATTAACCCAACAACTATAAAAATGTAGCAAGAAAATGAGGTTTTCAGTATAGTGGATACAAAAATTCATTTTTCTGGATTTGAGTTTACTTTAAATGGGTTTCAGCAAAACCTCACAAAGGTTATTTACCCAAATTTTCCCCTATAACCCTGTAAGACGTCAGTGTGTACCTCCCTTGTCTTCAAGAAGTAATGACTCAGATTTGGCAATATCTCATGCAACTCGGTTTAAGTACAAAGACTTCTCTTAAAACAGCTGAGACTGGCCTTTTACACAACTTACTGCTTTTTTCATCATGGACCATTCAGCAAAGTGACCTTCTACTGCTGTGATATTAATGGTGATTATGGTTATTATTTTATTCTAATAAATAATATTTATTAGATTTTCCTTCCTGGTCATCTTCTCCTTCTGTGGTATAACTGTTGTAACTCAACCTTTTATTAAATTTTGATTTATTAATGTTCAGTAAATGAACAAATGAATGAAATAATGTTGGTAGCTTAAATTAAACTAGTAAGATCAGAATAAATTCTTTCTCCTTGCATGTTAGAAACTTTGTCTTGGTTTCATTTTTAAGGGTAAGAGCTTTAAGTGGGTGAATGTTAATAAAGTGGCACAACACCATCTTCGATGCCTGATGGAAGTGTGTAATACTGGAAAAGTAAATGTCAAAAATGCATTTAAAATACATAGAAATTTTTTTTTCACTTGGAAATATTTTTGTTAATCCACCTGATTTCTGGAGCTTCTTGAGGGCAGTCAGTTATTTTTCACTCTTCTCCTTTTTCAGAGGAGGTATTTTCCATAATAGCTCTGATTATACTGATTACTGCAAATCCATATGAATCTATTAATGGAACCATTATAAGAACTATAGATGCACTGTATGTATTTTTGACATATGTGGGGAAAAAGTGATGAGACTTATTTAGAAAATAATACATTTTTTACTGACCTAGATGCCAAAAAACTCAAAAGGAGAAAGGCAGAAGTTGATGTCATAACGGATCCTGCAAGGCACTGTTTTGAGTGTAATTTGGAGTTTTTCTTGGAAGCTTTTATGAGCTGTAAGTATTTTTGCAATTCCAAACTTGCTCATGCAATTTAGCACTTCTATCTTTCGACCTGGAAAAGCCTTTGTGCCATATGAAGCTCAGTCTGTACAGATTTTTGGCAAAAGGGATCTCTTATGGGGCATTGGAGGAACAGTATTGTCTGTTTTGAAGACCAGAACTATTAGATGCAGTTTCACAAAAGGGGTGGAATGTTCAGGTTTCCTAAAAACAAAAGAGTAGAATTCACTGTAGTTTTTACAAATCCATAAACATCACTCAAAGCAAGTGGCACTTACTATTTAGCCAATTTTTTTTTTTTTTATTAAGTGGCACTCAATATTATGTTAAAGTGTAGTAGATAAACCTTAGTGTGGAAAACCCCAGCAGTTTAAAAAACAGAGTTAAATACAGCAGATTTTATTCCTGAGTACAGACAGGTGCTCTCCTAGGAGAGTGCTAGATAGAAAGCACAGGCAACATAAAGGAAATTTGGGTTATTTTCAAGCAATCCCTTATGCCAAAATATGTACTTTGATAGTAGGAAAATGCATGTTAAATACAAGTTAAACACGATATGGAAAGAAAATTACAAAGGCTGTTTTTGCTTTAGCATCTAATGAATTTTTTTTACATATGAGCCCTTGGACAAATTCAGATACAAATCAGATTAACAGATTATTTGTTCCTTTGACTTTTTCTGAAGAGAATGATACCTAGGCATTTGCTAGAGCTCTGCATTCCTGAATACTTCTTATTATTTTTGCCTCACTTTTTTTTTTAGTATTAAAGGCTCAATAACCTAAGACACATCATTTTCATCTTAGGCAGGTGAATACCAGCCTTTAAAGCAGCTACACTGGCTGAGACAAGGAGCCCTCTCCAGTGGTAGTGAAATCCCACAGCAGATGGACTAAAAAACTCAGGAATTACTCAAGTTCAATGCAAATGTACAGTATGCAGAGGTATTTCAATACACTTTATATCCTAGATCAACACAGTATTTTTCATGGTATTCAAGAGCTTTATAAAAGACTGATTTTTAAGACCCCATTGAGATCCTGATCAGATTAATTACACTGTCTATGAAGGCCTTTACAAGACACTTGAATATACGTGTTTTATGTGTAAATGTACTTTAACTGATTAGAAGGCAAGAACTATGATCTTTGCAGAGACTAAAAAAATAGTCATGTGGATATGTGCATGAATATTTACATACAGGACAGGAAAACTGGATTCAGTGCTAATAACTCCTTAGGGGGGCTCTCAAAACAGCCAGGAGAGAAAAGCACAAGGAGGGAAAATACTTTCAGAATTTAAAAGCTTCTTTTCATTCCTACAGGTGAGCAGTCAATATTTCAGCACCTGGTCATGCAGAGGATATGTGGTCAGATTTTAGGATATATGCTGTAAGAAGGGAGAGGATCTTTTCATTTTGCCCTTGGAAACATTTTCCTCAAAGCTGTATTGAAATTTCATGGACTGTAAAACACAAAACAACAACTGGTGCTAATAACCTTAATAGTGTGTAGCTTGCTGATGTGTTATGCAGTTTGTTGAGGGTGTTGACATCATGAAATAAAGCCCAACACATGATAACAAGTAAAAAAATCAAAAAATTCAAAATCAGACTGGAGAGATTAACCAAGCATATGTTGTACAACATAAACTGTGGGCAAACCACATTTCTATTCTGAACACGGAATGGACAGGAAAAGCAGCAATTTGAAAATTGAGCATTAGGGCAGAAATAGCTGTTTTCTTCAGTATAAGATGTGTAAAGATCCAGCCATGAAATAGAAATGAAAACTGAAATATCTTAATTACAATTTAAGCAATATCTGGACCATCTGTTGGCCATAATCAACTCCAGAACCAAACTCCACTCAGGAAGACACTGTTGGCTAAGCCCAAGTACCTTGATTTTTTTAAAATAAAAACCTCCAGATTTTTTTTTTTAAACCAAGTACCTTGATTTTTTTAAGGACTCACTGAATTATTTAAAAGGAATTATTTGATTTTTAATTTACCAAATCGAAAATCCTGAGAGAACTTTGTAGCAATATCATTACTGAATATTTTGCCACACTGACATACTGCTCCTTGTGACAACTCAAAAGAAATTTTTCATTCTTACTTAAACTGCTATCACCCAAACAGATGTTTGTTTGTATGATCAACCAGCTGCAAAAAAATGTACTTATCTGAATACTTATAAACCCAACAAGGGAACTTATGCCTCAGGAAAAATAATTGCAGAGGTAGAGGTGCTAAAGAAGAGATCTGACTTGAAAAGATGTGCTTTGTATGACTGAGAGAGTAAAACAGCATAAAGCTCACTGCAAAAAACATGGAGATTCAAGGATTGATTTTTTTAATTAGGAATGATTTCTTTATTAGATTATTTCCACTGATCCCTGTAGCACAATCAGACTGTTGAGAATTTAACTAACGCTTCTAACTATGTTGTTTATAAAGAGCTACTCTATACACTGTCTAGAAAATATATTTATACATAAGTTTTTAAAAAAATATTTTATTGTATATGTGTTTATCATAAAATTAACGAAGAAATGGTCAAAACTGATTTTCTTTGATTCACTGGATTGCTGTCAAGTTGTCTTGGGTTGATCTGATATGTCTTCGATGTGTACAACCTATTAGTGACCCAAAATGAAAAATTATGTCACCACCCAAACATTGGAAAAGACAATAAAATCTCTCCAGCAGTACAGTGTGTTGCTTGGGGCTGAGGTAGAGTTATTTTTCCCTTTGTGTGGGGCTGTGCTTTGGATTTTGGCTGGAAATAGTGTTTGAGTAGGGGTGTTTTTGTTATTGCTGAGTGGGAGGGTTTGAAGGAATGAGAGTTGGGATCTCTTGAGTTGTTTTTGATGATGGGATTTGTTTTTCTATCTTCTGCATAGGCAGGAAGGGTGAGTTCAGCTCACATCTTCACTGCGTGGCTCAGAAGGTCACAAGACCCTCAGTTACAAGACCTTTTAAGGATTTATTGACCAATAAAACACTGCCAGCAAGAATATTTATACTTTTGACCCAATCCTTACATATTTTGTCTTATGGACCCATGTTGGAGTGTAAGCTTTCTTAGCCAGTCATGTTATGGCACAAGCCTACAGTACTGCCTTCTGAACTTCTTGTTTACCTCTGTAACTACTTTTATTTTTTCTATATCTTAAACTTTAAAACTCTAAACTTAGCTTAATGTGTCTATGTTATAAAGTATATAATAGTATTATAGTATAATAGTATTATTAGTATAATAATGTCATTTTGTTAATTTATAGTATTTTATTTAATTTATAGTATTATTAACTTTTATAATATATATGTAGAGGTTTTTAGTAAGGGCTCCATTTTAAACTGCCATAGCAGAATCCACAATGATGAACTTGCTATGTTCTTTATTTTATCTGCTGCACAAGTGCCCCTTTCAGCCCAGGGTGCAGGAGCCTGCTGAGCTCCCCAGGATGAAGTTCCCAAGCCCTGGGTGAGACAGGGACCAGCTCAGTTCTGTTGGTTTCTGCAGGAAAACCCTTCACCAGCAGAGAAGGTAATTAATCACAAGTACCATGCCTTTTATTGAGGAAGAATAAATGTAACTGTACATGGGGGTAAAATCCAAATTCTTTTGAAGCCACGACTTCAGCTAAATTTAAAATATCAGTAAGGCTTTCATATAAAGCTCTCTTCTTTTAACAAACTTGGTTTTAAATTACAATTTATGTCAATGAACTCACTGGTTTTAATTTGAATTTTCTGTTCTAAATTTGAATTTTCTGTTGTCCTTTAAAGCTTATTTCTGACATTATTGACATTTGCATGATAAAATATCCTTACTGTAGGCAATTTATCCGTTTGATTGTTGGTTTCTAAACTCCTGCATTTATATTGTCTTCAACTGAATTGAGCATCTGATAAGACTGAGATTACAGATGAGGGAAACTGTTTATTCTATGGCTCTTTAGCTTTAAAAAGCTAAAGCAATACCATCTTTCATCAGTTTGGATATTCTTGAATTATATTGTAATTTGACTTAATGGAGAAATAATGAGAAACTGAGTGGGAGAAGAGGATGCATGCTCACCCTCTGAAATAAAAAATAAACAGTGTAGGAATTAAATAGCAAGGGACACAGAAATTACAGCAGATTCCATTGATGCCTTTTCCTCTAATAAAATGAAATATATTCTGTTCAGCCAATATGCCTGTGGTAATTGGCATCACCAATCATATTTCAAAGGAGCACTATGAATGAGATTGGCCAGAAAAGAACAGTGAATTAAATGACTGCATGTGAGGAGCACAGACAGACTTTCCCCCTCATTTAGTCAAGATTGAATGTAATAACCAAGGAAAACTGATATAACTAACCACTTCTGACTCCTGTAAATTGATATGGGATGGAGCTGTCAGCTTCTAATCAGATTAAGTCCTTTCTTAGGCCATTTTTAATCTGAGTTCTACCATGAAGTTTTACTTTAGGGGAAAATAAACTGCTTGGCGTTCAGATACGAAACATTATTGATTTCATAAGATGACCAAAAGATATTCCACTGCTAACCACACATTTAAGTTGTAGGGTGTGTACTCTGAGTGCTTTTCACTTGTCCTTTACAGTAGTTTGGATACTGTGAGGAAAATGGGACCTCGTATCTTAGATTGCCTTAAACCTTAAAATTTAGTATTATAGATATTTGTTCTCTTGAGTAACTGTGGTACAGGAAGACATTTAATATAGTCATTAACATAAAAAGTCATATACATAGACAGAAATATAATTTTTATGAGGGACCTTATAAGCCTCTGATTGCATACAAAACCAAAAGAATACCAGGAAACACAGGAAAAACAGTAGAAACAAATAGAAACAGTTAAAGAAATAGACCAACCTTTTCCATAGCTAAAACCTTGACACAGCTCCAAAATGAAAAATTAAAAAAGAAAATAATTAAAAATTTTCAGACATCCAAAATGATCAGTGAGAGCTCTCAGTTACCATTTCTGTTACAATGGACTCATTTACATTCCTGATACATTACAGATGTTAGCATTTTTCTGGGTTTACTGCTCCATCCTGCAACTGGAGGCTTACAGTTTTCCATCTCCTTGGTTTCTCAACCTCTATGCCTTATGCTATTACAATCCCCCTTATGCTAACTTAAATCTACCTAATATCCCAATAATGCTTGAATTCTAAAACCTGATTATCCTTTCCACTTCTGCAAGGGATGAAATGATGATCCTCTTTTGAGAGGTGATGAAGGAGCAATACCAATAATCCTGGCTTTCTCTGGATTCCACTGGAGCTCTGTGCCATCAGAGGTCCCCAAGATTTTGGGGAAAAAAATTAGAATAAAATATATGAAAGGGATTTCATACAGTCTCAAATGTTTGACCAGCAAATACAGGGTTCTTTTCTATGTGGATCTCCTTTTGTCACTGTTGTGCAGGAATGATTTCTCCTTTGGGAATGGTGTGGGTGATGCTTTAGGAAAGAGAATCTCCACTGATGTTAGGGTGGGCCAAACACCACTGAATGCCTTCCCTCCTATCCTTTCTAAGGATATTTGAGCCATATCTCCTTTTCCTCCCTTTCCATGAACCTTGCGTCTGAGAATACAACAACCTAGAAATTCCAAAAGCCAATCTATTGTGGTTTTTTAATCTTCTTTTCCACTATGATTTATTTCTCCTTACCTATTTTAGCTTCTTTCTGGTTGTGGGCAGCTGTCAAAAAATATAAAATTTTTGATAGTAAATTGACCAACAGACACAGTACTACCCTGAGATTCTGATTTATTCCCCCTGACTTCTATAGCAGCTTTTATTCTGCAATCTGTGGGTTAAAGCCAGATTGTGATAATATGTACACTTGGTATTTTCCTGGTTATATTTTTATTTCTTTAGTTCTGCATGGGTTTTTTGGATAGAATACAAACTAACTCCATATAATAAATGTAACTCTTTATACATTTCTATTTATGTGCTAACTTTAATTGCTCTTTCAGCATCCAAAAGCAGCAAGATTCAGCTGCAATGGGCACTGTTTTCTCCTCCAGAGAAATCGAAGAGGCAGATGTTTTGATGCAGGTGTTTTACATACAATCTAGAAAAGGCATGTGGCTACTAATTTATTTTTTTTTCAATTAAAAATTACTAATTCCATCACAGTGTAGGTTTACAAAGTTCATTGCTATACCTTCTGACTTCAAATAATTGATTCCTACAAGAATTCAGAAGTAGAAATTTAACATATTTGAAGTTCCCATTAAAACCGACATACAGTACTCCCTATAATCAAAGATTTTTATTTGACTTTATTTAAAATATGTTTTCCATTCTATAAGAGCCACAAATGCCTTAAATATGGTAAATGCATGATAAGTTCCATTCATTTTTTCAACAGATTCAAGTTAATCTAAAAGAAATTTCTGTGACACTTGTGAAATCAAATTAATTTTTTCCATGCCCTAGGAAGCTTTGTCATCAAATTCATGGCTGTAACTTCCAGGGGCTGTTGTCACTTGTAATATTTTCCTTTTAGAGTGATGTAGGCTGCTTTCTCTTCAGTAGAAAACAAGCAATAAAACTGTCAAAACAAATAGAACACAAAACCCAAAGAAGTTCTCCAAGTAAGTGAGTTAAGAAGTCTGTTACCTAGTTTTTCAGAAAGTTAAAGTGCATGAGAAACTTGCTTTTAATGTTACATTCCACTTGAAAGAGATGCAAATAAGAAGTGACATTGAGCTAGGATTAATAATCAAAACCTGATTGTTACTAGTTCATTACTCTTCCTCATTTTTCCATCTCATCTGCAAGCAGATTGCAGGCCTGATGAAAGGGGCTCATTTTGCCAGAGCATTCACTTAAAATCTCACCTACTTGCCTGAGATGAATTTTTCCATAATTCTGTTTTCCAGTGTGGGTGAGCTAGCCTAACATTTTGAGTGGAAATGGAATCCCCAGATTCTCTCTTGTTCCCCATGATATAAGCACTGGCAATTCCTCCAGAACGGCATCTCTCATTTTTAAATCTCTCATTTCTAAAGGTACAAAAAAATCACCCCTGCTATAGGAAATCTTCTTTTTCTCCTAGCATGGGGAGAAAGAAATCCCAGCATGGAAATATCCATCGGTTCTCCTCATTGAGTTTCTCCAGTTTGAGTTTCATTTAATTTCCTATTAATACTCTGAAATGAACAAAAAAAAAAAGAAAGAAGTACAAAGAGTTGTTGTGTCCAGTTCTATAGTAACCCAATGGTTAAGGGAAAGATAACTGCCTAAACCTCCAGTACATTATCAGCTACATAAAAAACAAGGGTTACCATAGTTCAGTATTTAACCAAAAAGGTGTTTGAAATTAAGTCTGAATAATGAGATTTCTGTAACAAAATATACAAAGTTGAAGGCATGTTTGTCTTCAGTCTTAAGTGAAAATTTGTCAAGTAAATTACATATCTTTCCTTCAAAAATACTTCAATTTCTGAAGAAATATTCCCTGTGGTTAAATCTTAAATAGATTGTTTGGTAAAACCATGACTTGTGGATCTGATTGCCACCTACCATAATTCTTTAACAAATGCAGTCATTCTTGAACGGCTTTTGAAAATTTGCATCAGGTATTTGAAAGCCACAAATCAAAATGCAGTATTTTTTTTTTAGATGAATGAGAAGCCATGCTGTTATTAAAGTGGGAAGGTACCAACACCTCAGAGCCTGACAGCATCCCAAGGAAGATGCATTTCCTGCTGCTCCAGGAACAGGAGGGTGATCCAGAGGTAAATCAGCAGTGACAGGTCAGTGACCACAGTGCACACTCAGCAGCCTCAAGAGAGCTCTGTTTGCCTGCACATCTCAGGCTTTTCTTGTCTAAAGGCTTTTCCTGTCCATAATTAACAGGAGGATTTGAGAACCATAAAGCATTTGTTTGCAAGGTGTTCTCAAGCAAAATGAGGAATAACTCATGCTGTGACTGAACAGCTCCCTTTCTGTGACTGGACTGTGGGTTTGGGCAGAGCGGCACATAAATTGAAGTCTCTGACACTTTAATGCTGCTACAGCAGCTTCAAATCAATTATAGGAGAAGCAGAGATACACACTGCAAGATTGCAAAATATGCAAATCCAGCTCAGGAGTTTGTTGTTTCTGTTATCTCTGTAGAATTTATATGCTTATGGTTCTGCTTGACAGAATAACCTTATATTTATACATATTATACATTATGGATAGCCTTATTCCATGGCCTTCTTTCTCTGGATTGTTTTATATGAAGAAAATTTGATTTCTAATGTGTGGACAGAGGCTGTTCAGTTTCCTTAATAGATCATTAATGTTTTGGGATGGTTTTCTAAAAATAAAGTGTTAGCATTTAGATAGAGCCTGAAAGAAGTTAAAAGAAAATAATCTTGTTCCAAACTTCTCACTTCTTAAACAATGTCTAGTTGAAGAACAATTAAAAAGTCAATATTATGATGCAGTTATGATTATTGTAATTTTCTTTCATGCCAAAGCTCTTGGTTTACTCCTAAGTCTTACTAACAGTGCCCATCTCTGCTTGAAGAACAGATTGCTCAGCATGTCATTCGCCAAGCAATCAATGTCCTTCTGAGCCCGTGCATAATATCTTCAGGAATTTTACTGTCATTTTACCCAGCTTAGGATCAGGTTAGAAGCTGTTTTTCTGGGAGAAGTTTGGCCAGAAACAAAATGCTGTGATTATCACATATTTAACAGCTATGACACTGTCCACAGCAACATGAAAAATCCAATATTCTCAAGGGCTTGGTTCTCAGAATAATGTCAAAGAGGACTTCCTCTGTCAACATGAAGTAAGTTCAAACTTGAGGAGCATTTCCTCATGCTCAGTGCCTTACCTAGCAAAGTTATGTATGTGCAGTTCACCACAGGGAAGCCAAGCTCACACACTTGGCTAAACTGAAGCCTAAGCCCAAACCAGCACCTCAGCAAGGAGAAAAAACCCAGAAATATGTGTAGTAAACAAAGAATGGCAGAAAAAATGGCAACCATCATGGACCGTTTTACACCCAGGAAAAAGGGGAAATACTAAAACCAGTACTCTCAAGTAGCTGTAGAGAAAAAAAAGGTTTGTATACAGTTTACAGAACAGATCTTTAGAGAAATGCTGCCCTCCATAGAAAATATCCCAGAACTGCCCATGATTCCACAGGACTTCCTCAGAAAATATTTTGCATAGAGGGGTGTGTAAGTCTTTAACTGTTTTGGGGTTTTTTGTGTTGATGAGAAGGTACCTGTATACCACCACAACATCAAAAAGTTGTTGCAATGGAAGAAAAACTGGCAAGCAGCGTGAGTACCACACGAATGCAGAATCTTTCACAATTTCTGTTTTCTAGCTAAAACAATTTGTCATGCTCAGGGTCAGAGCATGATGCAGCCATTAAGAGCAGCTGTATCTTTAGGCAAATTTAAATGCCAGCTGTCTTCACTGGGACTCTTTCCTGCTTAAAATTAAGGACATCTTCAAATCTTGGAGAATAAAAAACTAACCTTAAGTGCTTATTTTTTCAGTACCATGATTGTTAAGCAGTTCACAGTTGTTGTTGTTGTTAGCATTTGCCCCAAGACAGATCACTGACTACATGAGGCTTGATAATTCAGGTGGAAACCCATCTTATCAAATGAGATCCTGCCTGGCAGAGGTGGTTTTATATCAACAGCTCACTCCCCACTGGTGCCTGGCAGTTCTGGTCTCATAAAAAACTACATTTGAGGATTTTGTTCTTTTTCCAAGGGAGATTGCTGTAGAAAATCAACAAAGTAGTACTAATATTAGAGAAGGCTTACTTTGAGCATCATGTTTAATTAAAATTCCAAAACCTAGCAACGTATTCTTTTGTAAAGGAAGCACTGATTCCAAGGAGCATTCTATTTTCAGAAGTCAGGAAGGAAAAAAGAAAACTTGACGTTATTCCCTTTAAGGATTCATCTTGCTCTTATTATTATTAGATCCTGAAAAAAAGTAAAGGTACTACGTTAGGTGACTTTAAAGGACCTAAAATACATCAGTAGTATTTTCTTCAAAGGTGAGATTGGAAAAGTTACCATGATCATACCCACAAAAAAAAATGGTTTAACACTAAGAAGTTACCAGTTAGAATTTTTACTTGTCTTTCTTCCTTTGATGTAAAAAAAAAAAATAAAATAAAAACCTTTTGAGATCGGAATGTAGACTTAAAACCAGCAAAACTGCTTAAAAAATATAGTGGAAGGCTTAACCTTTTGACTTCTGGCAAATGTCCCAAAACCTACTGAAAATGCTCAAGGTGATTCAGTGAAATGAGTTCAAAGAAATTGTGTCTCATCTGCAGCTAAGAGTTGAAGCAGCCCTTTAATTTGAAAGGTTTTCTCTGCATTTCCACACTCCTCCTCTTTCATCCTGTGACATTCCCTTCTTTCTCCAGTTATTTCTCCCATCTTTGCCACCTTTCCATGGTGCAGTTCCTGTCAGGTCACTCCTTTCATTCCTTCCTCAGCTGAGAGTCCCAGCAGTGAGCAGGGAAATTCTGCCTGCAGAAATGCTGTGTCAGCAGAGCCTGAGCCTGCTGCTGGAACCTTGGAAATCATGAAAGGAGACATGGAAAAGATGAGAGAAAATCACTGTCAACACCTCACACCAACATTTTATATCAATTTATATTTTTATAAAAATATAATTTTAAAATATTTTATTTTTTTAATTATATAAATGTTGTTGATATAAATAAATTTTTGTATCAATTTTTATATCAAATGTGGCAACTCATTTGCATATTAAATATTCAAACTGTGCAAAAATGAAACACTGAGAAGATTTTTGGAAGCGATTTTTGATCAAGAATCTGTCATTTGAAAAAAAAAAATGTAAGCAGCTCCACTGAAAATTGGATGAATATATTTGCTTAACAGTAGAATACTTATTTAGACTGTCACAATCACAAGTGGCATAATAAAAATCTGCTCAAAACCTCAAAAAATAATATAAAGTGAAATTAAACTGCCACCTGTGTCCATGCTAATAATTTAAGTATCACACTTATTGAATGGAGAGTAGTGTTTGCTGATGTTGTTTCACCTAAAATTGGAACTCTCTGGTGTTAGTTACTGTCTATCCTGGGCTTTCTGCTTTAATTAAAAAAAAAAAAAAAAAAAAAAAAAAAATATCAAATGTGGCAACTCATTTGCATATTAAATATTCAAACTGTGCAAAAATGAAACACTGAGAAGATTTTTGGAAGCGATTTTTGATCAAGAATCTGTCATTTGAAAAAAAAAAATGTAAGCAGCTCCACTGAAAATTGGATGAATATATTTGCTTAACAGTAGAATACTTATTTAGACTGTCACAATCACAAGTGGCATAATAAAAATCTGCTCAAAACCTCAAAAAATAATATAAAGTGAAATTAAACTGCCACCTGTGTCCATGCTAATAATTTAAGTATCACACTTATTGAATGGAGAGTAGTGTTTGCTGATGTTGTTTCACCTAAAATTGGAACTCTCTGGTGTTAGTTACAATCTATCCTGGGCTTTCTGCTTTAATTAAAAAAAAAAAAAAAAAACAAAACAAAAGGGGAAAAAACAAAACAAAACCAAACCATAACAAAACAAAAAAAAACCCAAAAAAAACAAACAAAAAAAAAAATCAAAGTGGTATTTGTCCCACTACAGGGCACAAGAGCTTTTTACAGAGAATTCAGTAGCTGGAATTGCTAAGGAAATAGAGCCCAAAAAACAGTAGAGTACTCTACAGAACTTATGAACATTAAGTGAAGAAACCACAGATTAAAAAAGAGGTAATTTAACAATAATCAAACACTAATAGCAGAATTGATGATATTTCTTACACTCTCAGCTACAAATGCATTGAATCAGGCATCATATGCTCTAAAATATATTAATAAATTAGACTATAATTGCTCAAGATGCTATTACTACAGCCTTCATTTGGAGGTGCTTCAAGCTGGCCAGCTCTGGATAAAAGTGTGCTGGCATATAACCAATCCCTCTGGCCTCTGCTGGGATGGGCAGAAGAGATTTCAACTCTGTTGCTGCTAGAAATGAAGGGATGGGACTATTTTTGGGCTAAGAACGATTTATTGCTCAGATAAACATCAGCCTCAGAGGCTGTGAGATTTTAGAGGAGCAAGAACTCGGCCACAGCTCAGAGTAGTCCCAAGTTCTTTGCTACACAGCAATACAGAACTTTCTAACCCAACAGACAGCTGCCACAGGGTGTATTTTGCTTTTCTAACCCATCACCTTAACTTAATTCTGCTGCACTGTGGGTGCTTTTCCTCAATGGGCTTCTGTCTCGCATGCACACATCTGCTTCTATTATTCTAAACTCTTAGCTGCTCTATACAGCCACACCCCTTCATTATAATCCCTTCACCATCTTATCAGTTTCTCACCTAAGACATATTCTTTCTTACAACTATAGAAACATAAGTTTGTCATTTTTCTGCTTAATGTCCGTATCTTGCATTTTTGCATCAATCCAAGCTTCTTCCAAGGCTGCAAATCAAACCTTTCAGTGCCTGTGGATGTTTCTGTTTTCCCAATTCCCACAAACTCCACCAGCAAAATAATGAAATAAAAAAGATCTGAAGGAAAAGTATTTTAGAGGACACAGAATAACGAAAATCAATATTTCTCCGAATGTAGAATGAACCAACTTTGTGGTTTAGGTGGATCCAGACCTGTCGTGCATTTCCCCTTCCATGGAGTACATCCCTTCCAGAAGTGCAGAGATGTGCAGAAATCCCAGAGATGTGTAGGAAACATCTGCAGAGAGCAGAGCATCCCTGGAAACACAGGCACGGTTCTTTGCTGTGCACTCACTGCAAAGAGTTTCCAATTAGGATTCCAGCTCATCAAGGCAGTGCCAGCAGGCTTCTGGCTGGGTAAGCCTCCAATTTTAATTGAAGTGCCTTTAGCTGGTGATAAAATCTGTCTTTTTAAACAGGCAAACTGCACAGTTCCCATAGCAAGTTAAATTCAAGTTGGGGTTGCATCCAGGATAATTACATGGAGTTGGATCTAATTGATTTAGTTGAAACGTGGATTTTATTCGCCAAAGTGCTACAAAATGTAATTATGTTTTTTTTTCCATATCCTATTTCTCGCCTCTTTTTTTTTCTTTTTGCCATCATGTTGTTCCTTTCAGAATAATTAATTTCTAAGGAATAAGGCATGAGAAGAGTTTTCTGGTTCAAAATTGAGGTCCTTCAGAGTTTCCATATATATGGAAAATTAGACTAAAGGCTAAACTTGATTCATGTAATCCATTTTATACTGCCAAAACCATTCAGTACTGTGTGAAATTTTGAGAAATATATTATAATAATTTATAAAACAGTAATACCAGTGATCATTGGAGCTTCTCTATCTTTGTATGCAATAAAAGAAGGAATGAGACAAAGTATATTTTTCAAAGATATTCACAGATTGAAACATGGTTTTAAAACAAGAAAATCATGACAGACTTTGGAAGTATGGAATAATCTCCTTATAACACACATAGCAGTCATGTATAAATAGAAGTACAAGACAGTTTTTGTGGGGGAGTGAAAATAGAGTCTAGGTATTCTTTAAATCTCATCATACGAAAGAATTTACAATTATTAATTGAATAACATTCTTAATTAAAGAGGTAGAATGAGGGTACCTTTTAAAAGTTTCAGGCTGTTTTTAATACTCTGTTGGTGTGACTGGGACACTATGACAATATGGTGAGAAAGCAATTATTGATCTGCAGTTGCAAAAGCAATACTCAGGGTGAAAAAAGAATTTTTTGAGATGTTCAGCAACAAAACCTAACAAATGCAGCAAAAAAAATTGCTCTCTGAAGTGTGCATGTTATTCAAAACAATTATTCTCTAAGGTGTGTCTGATATTAAAAACATTTTAAAACCAAATTTTTCTACCCAAAATAATCATCAGTTGAAAGTATGACAAATGCTCCATCTTCCAGCAGTGTACTGTAAAACATCTTCTCTGACACTTAGTGACAAAGGAATGCAATTTTATTACTTGGCCAGATAGTTCAGATTTCTGTTCACTCTTAGTAAAAACCTTTTTTTATAACATTTATAAAACTTTATTACAGACTTATGAGAATAAAATTGGATTTCATAACTCACACGAGATCTTGAGGGACCAGCATCTATAAGCTTTAAAATCAATATTAAACTTACTGCCTCTATTCTACTAAAATGTGGTTTTTTTCCAATTTCTCTGAAAATTTTAACCGCATTATTTCATTCTCTGGACACGTGAGATTGGCAATCATTTAAAAAGTTATTTCATTTTTTTTTTAAATCCTATAATTAGTTGAGAAGTTAGTTGGAATTTACAGGCATATTTTTTGTGCAGAAATCAGATTTGCAAGTAGGTATCTAAATCTAGATGGTACAAATATCTCCTCATAAGGAATTTCTGTGGAGAGTGTTCTTGCAAATCCTGTCTCCTGTGTTATGAAGTTTAATACAGAGAATTAAATTGTATATTCTAAAACACTTCTCTAAAAGACAAGACTTATTGTAGTTCTGGATTTTAAAAAAGGAAGCAAGTTAGCATGAATGATGTAATTTACCTCAGACTAAAAAGCTTCACTTGTTAAATACAATCTTCTTTGAAAAGTTGAGAAATGTTACAACATCATCTGCATTATATCCAAAATTATTTTTAAATTAGGGATACCAGGTAACATCTTCACCAGAAGTGAGAAATGTTAGAACATTAGAAATGTTCCAGTTAAGTCACTATGATTTTAAACCCTGTAATTGAAAGCAAATCTGTTTCTTTTGGGGCTGTTTTTTCTGAAATGGGATTTCTGTATCATACAGATGCTAGGATTCATTAACTGCATTATTCTGAAAATCCCCCTCTCTTCAGTTCATCTCTGGGTTCTGTTAAGTAAGACTGCACAAAACTGGTTATGCAGAGGGGAATGTCTAGATTTTCTCTCCAGAATCCATAGCTGAAATAACTGGCTCCCCTGTTTTAAGGAGAAATTTAAAATTCAGAGTCATGGCTAGGCCAGGCTCATCCATTTCAGGTTTCATGAAGAAAACACAGAAACAGCAAAAAATTCTGTGTAGAGATTATTCAGATTTTAAAAAAAATAAAAAAGAGGAAAAAAAAAAAGAAGACAAGGGATGAGGAAGAATATTCTCTAACTCTTTTCCCTAGTGTGTGAAAATGTAGACTGAGAGAGGATATATGCAAAGGTCAGACTAAACACAAGAATATGGAGCCCCGAGACACACGTTCCTTAAGCTGTGGATGTCTGGGTACCCCTGCCTGCACCTGGTTCCAGGTAACAGCCCATTTCCCAGCTGCACTTCAGCAGTCTTCACCCATTTGTTCTGTTAAGTAAGACTGCACAAAACTGGTTATGCAGAGGGGAATGTCTAGATTTTCTCTCCAGAATCCATAGCTGAAATAACTGGCTCCCCTGTTTTAAGGAGAAATTTAAAATTCAGAGTCATGGCTAGGCCAGGCTCATCCATTTCAGGTTTCATGAAGAAAACACAGAAACAGCAAAAAATTCTGTGTAGAGATTATTCAGATTTTTAAAAAAATAAAAAAGAGGAAAAAAAAAGAAGACAAAGGATGAGGAAGAATATTCTCTAACTCTTTTCCCTAGTGTGTGAAAATGTAGACTGAGAGAGGATATATGCAAAGGTCAGACTAAACACAAGAATATGGAGCCCCGAGACACACGTTCCTTAAGCTGTGGATGTCTGGGTACCCCTGCCTGCACCTGGTTCCAGGTAACAGCCCATTTCCCAGCTGCACTTCAGCAGTCTTCACCCATTTCATATTTTTAGCACAATTGGCCACTCTTGTATTTCCTTTTTGCATTGATAGTTTTGTCAAACTCATCCATTATCATGAGAAAACAATTTTCATCCCGTGATATGATACATCCTTACACTAAGGACTGAAGATCTGGGACACACTGAGATGGCAAATTTCACCACTGGGGATAACGCACAGATATCCAAACCATGACTGAAACTGGGCAAGGTTACAAATGAAATGGTGCCACGCACATTAGGAAGAAAACTTTCATGTAGTTTAATGCAGTTTTTAACTTAGGCTTGATAAAGCTTTTCCAAATACACAAAAGACCTGGCTGGAAGCTATGGTTCTCCAGCTTGTATTATTTAGTATGACTGAAGGAGGCATAACTCAATAGTCTAGACATGTATTTTAATTTAAATAGTTTTGATCTCATTATTTGAGATTCTGGTTAAAGTTTTTAGGGGATATTAGGAAGAAAAAATTATCAAAAAGGAACAAATAGAATGTTCTTAAAAGTCACTTTGATTCTATGTTAGATCTCATTATTAAAAGTATAAAAGAGAAATCATTTTCCACAGAAAAAAGCTAAATCTGATGCCCACAGTGTTCTATTACAGAGACAGCAGCAAGTGGACAATGACAAGACTCTGATCTTCATATTATTTTAAGATAATTGAAGTTGATAGGTTATTCTAATGTAACTGAGAGTGAGGCCCAGACTTTTGAAATATCTATTTAAATATCATGAGAGTAGTTTTAAGAATAAGAGCTTCTGTAATGACACATAATTTTGATTATTCCAGAATTAGAGCCCCCTGACAGTAAAAAGGTTTATTGACATTTGTGAGGAATTTTGAAGTAATTTGGGATGAGACCTCTGAATTGTTTTTGATGATGCCGTTTCTTTTTCTTATCTTTTATATAATCAAGAAGAGTGAGTTCGGCTCACATTTTTATAACATAGTTTAGAAAGTCACAAAACCCCTAGTTACAAGACTTTTTAAGAATTTCTCAATTAATAAAATACTGCTAACAAAGATATTTATGTTTTTAACTCAATCCTTAAAAATTTTGTCTTATGAACTTACACTACAGTGCAAACTTTCTTAACTAATCATATTATGACATACAAACTTACAGTACTACATTCTAAACTTCTGATTAATGGAAAAGAACAATGAAACTTATTCTTTGCAGATGTCCTTCACAGATTTTACTTTTCTTTCTGGAAGTAGATATATTTAAATCAAGAGAAGCACTAGTGCACCTTCTCCTATGAGCAAGGATTTCAAGAATAGAACAATTATCAATTATAGCCTGCTTTTTATTGGGAAATAATTTAATACCTTGAAATATGCTATTTTTGTATGTTTACAATCTGACACCTAGAATTATTGCAGGATCTATAAATAGTAACTTCTTGTTTTTATAAGTGTTTAACAAGAAAGGCTACATGTGGTTGGTGTCTTTGGCACAAAATTCAATTTGCTTTTTCTGTCTCTCATAGTTTACATGATGAGTAATTCCAGCAATATCTAAGTTTGGCATGGATGTAGCATGCATTTCTGTACTGCTGTTGGTTTATGTATTCTTTACCACGTAAACTTCTTTGTTTGGCAGAATCTCCACTGGAGTTTTATTTGCAGTTCTTGGCTCCTTTGGATTCACTGGATTCATGCACCATCTCCAATGGGAAGAAACAACCCATGCCATAAGCCTCCATGGCTTTTTCTCTTACTTAAATCATAAAAATGATTCACTTAGCAGGTTTAAGCAGAAATAGAACTTTTATTCATAGTTCCACTAGTCTGATATAGTGTCTGATCCTGTACATCTTTAAAAAAAGCCCCTTAACATAATGTCATATTTAATACATCTATACATAACAGAGATTCTAGCAGTTCTTTGGTTCATACAGCAGCTTTTATTAAACTGCATCTTTTTAGTAGTTTCATTAAAGCAGAAAAATTGCTTTGAAGTTTATATTAAAACTTGTTTCTGATAATAAATGTAGGAAGAAGGGAATGCTCTCAGTCTGAGGCACCAACACAAGACAGGGGAATTGTACCAATTCCATCTGAGATTTTTGTTACTTCTCTTATGGTAATGATGCCCAAATAAACAGAGATTATTTTCTGTCCCTTCCATGCAATCTTCAGAGATTCTGTCAGGAGTGGGCTCAGGAGGAAGACCCCAAGATATGAAAGGCTAATAAATTCTTTTTTTTATTTTTTTTTAAAGGACTGGTAGAGGATTCAAGCTGCTTTCATATTGATCATAACACTTGCTATAGCATATTAAAAGGTACAACTGTTCTTAGGAAGACAGGAAATGCACTATTGCATTTCTGAAATACATATCAAAGGAAAGTACAATAGAATACAAACATTTGTACATGTTCTAAACTATAAGTCTGGGGAAATAGTATTTGCTACTCTAATATTTCATCTCTCTAACAACACACACAAAACACCAAGAATGCTTAGGGCCCCTAAGCCCAACAATGTGACTCTTTCTGTTCAGAGTCCTTGAAATACAGAATAATGATCATTATAGATTTCTGCCTTATCCTGACATCTAAAACCCTCATGGAAAACACACCAGAGCGGCCTATAATGATAGCACAGAGAATGGGCACTTTTAAAACCAAAAAGAAGGTAGCATTAGGAGGCAACACATTATTGTTGTGGTTTTGTTTGGTTTGTTTTGTTTATTTTTTTTTTTAATTGCCATGGGGGGAAAAATGGGGAAAAAAATTTTTTTTTTTTTTTTTTTTAACTATTGTAGTGAGCGTGTTCCTACCGACACCACACTCAAGAGTGAAGAGTGCTGGGACACGTAAAACACACAATAAACACACAATTGCACAGAGCAGCTCCTCGGAGTGCAGGAGCTGTGTGGGTGCTGCAAGGCTGCTGAAGGAGGGGATCAGGGGAATTGTGGTTTGTAACCCCTGTGCTGTCCCTGTCCCTGTCCCCGTTCCCTCTCCTGCCCCATTCCAGAGCCGGATCCCCCGCACCCGCCGCCCTCCGCGGCTCCCGTGCTGCTGAGCCGGGCAGCTCAGCACCGTCTCCTCTTTAATTCGCGTTTTTATTGCCACACCACACGCTTTGCTGTCGGGCTGCAAGCAGCCAGAGCACTCGGGCAGGGAGCAGGGTCACTTTTAGCGAAATGACAGTCTTTTATACCCCCCCCCAAATCTGCTCGGACCGCGTGGTGGCGATGGGACAACCCCACTAATTCAGAGCACGACTCAACAATCTCAGACCCCCTTCTGGCCTTTCCCCTTCCCTCTGGAAGGGCCGGACACGCTCTCCCTTGGTCGGGACCCCCATTTGCCGCCCGCTTTATCCATTGCCATCACCGGGCATGGCCGCCCCTCATGAGGGACGGGCTGCCCCAGCGCCGCCAGGTGGCGCCTGAGGGCCGGGCCCGTGCGCGCTGGGCGGGGCGGCCCCGCGGGCCGGGTCTGACCCTCGGAGGGGCCGGGGCGGGGGACGGGACAGGGCTGAGGGGCCGGACAGGACTGAGGGACGGGACCGGGCTGGGAGACCGGACAGGGGTGAGGGACCGGACCGGGCTGGGAGACCGGACAGGGCTGAGGGACCGACCCTCGGAGGGGCCGGGGCGGGGGACGGGACAGGGCTGAGGGGCCGGACAGGACTGAGGGACCGGACAGGGCTGGGAGACCGGACAGGTCTTTTCTGACCTTTGCTGAGGGAAAGGCTGACGGACGGGACAGGGCTGAGGGGCATCGCTACCCAGCGGCGGGAAGTGAGCGCTGGAGGCTTTTCTGACCGAGTTCGTCTCCAGACTTGACTTTTTCCAAACTCCTGCAAGTTTCGAGTGGGTCGTGGTAACGATGAACCGGGGGATGGGGTTTCGCTGCGTTTGTCTGAGGAAGGGCTTTGCGTTCAGGTGCAAGTGAACATCTCCACGTGCTTGCTCAGATCTTGTCCTTAACACGCTCCAGTCCCGAGCTGTGCATTTCAGTGGCCTCTTGTTGTGTTTTGAAGGTCTCCACCAGACTTACCCGAATTGTTCCCAAGTGCACAGACGCAGCTCGTCTCCTAGGCGGGCACGCGTTTAAAATGATCCATATTCTTTGGCTGTTCGGCTCCCTTGGGAGCTGCAGGAGCGCCATGGACACGGGCAGGCACGCAGCAGCTCCGCCGGCCGGCAGTAAAGCTTGTATGGTTTCATGTCTCCTGCGTTGAAGTCTTCTTGGACGGAGAACAATATAGCCGTATCTTAATATATGGCTGCACTAAAGCTTCAGTGACTCTGGTTTATTTCAGATGCGAGTTCATTAGCTCCTTTGTATACGGTGAAATAGACGGCAATTGAGTTTATTGTTCAGGTGCTGCTTTTGGGGTAGCAAGGCTGCAGGGCACAGATGGGCTGAGGCACTGGTTGTGGATTGGAGTATTCGTGCATCAAATATGACTGAAATACTACTTTTCCGTCAGAGAAAGTGGGCTTCTTTGAAGTGAATGTGCCCCTTTTTTGTATGTGTGTGTGTGATTTTTTTTTCCCTTTCCCACCCCCCCCAAACACCACCCCCGCCCCATTTTATTTGAGCCTTTTCTTAAAATGATGCATTTAGGGTAGGGTATGGCTCTGTCACAGTCAACAAATACAGCACAAGTTTATGCCTTTAGGGCTTAAAGACTGATTGCAAGACAGGTTGCTCAGGCAGACATTCTCTATTTACAAGATACTCAAGGATTCCATTTTCTTAATGTGTTTTTCTCGGCCTGTTAAGGGAAGCAGCCTGCAGTTTGTGTCCTATGAGTGCTCGCCATTGAGCCAGGCATGATCTGGGCTTTGACGTAGAGTTTCTAGTGAACTGAACATACATGAATATATATGGCTAAATTGTTTTACCTTGCTGAAGGTGACAGTAGGTATTCTCACATTGCTCTTTACTCAGTGTAATGAGACCTTTCTTCTCTCTCTTTGCCTCTCAGGCACACCAGAGTTATTAACCAGGGAGAAATTATATCACCACCATGTGATTTCTTTAAAAATCATCCAGCCAAGGAAGTCACTCTTCTTATGGTAACAAGAAATTAGTACATCATCTGATGTTCTTTTCATAAGCCTAATTTAGCTGCTTGAGGAGAGATGATAGGCTGCTTTAAAAACAACTACTTTAATTGGCATTAAATGGTTTGAATTTTAGTGTTTTAGGGGGAGAACTTTGTTGGTAGTGAGATCAATTTTAGCTTGACCATATAAACACACCTTGCATGTGTTTAAGCTTTTCTCTCATGTGTTTAGTCAGTTTTCACATACACAAACTCTGGATCAGATGAGCTACTGAAACAGCACAGCTGTGCTGACAAGAAAAGGGCTGTGACCACTTGTGCCGGCTGAACATGTGTCCCCTCTGTGGTCACACTTACATGTGATTTATTTTTAAGTAGAGAATGGGATGGGCTTCCTGGTCAGAGAGAGGATCTGTTGTCAGAAATACAAGTTTTTATTTCTGCCCTGGTCTTGGCTTCTTGTGCAACCTGGAGCAAGCACATAATTCCCTTACTCTTTGTCTGTAAATTGAGTATTATTAAGTTTAATTCAGCGATGCATAGAATGGGAGAAATACTTAGATGAGTCAGCCTGCAGTGGCAGTCAGAGTGTGAAAATAAGCACCTTTTAAAGCTGTGAGCCACTTCCTCAGCCAGGTTAAGCTGAAATGGTTTCCCTAAGCTCCTGGAGGTATCAGGGTAGGTTCATATGATCTGAAGGCCTGATCCATGTGCCTCTTGGGAGGTCTTCTGGAGTTCAGCCTTTGCAAAAATACCAGGTTTTGCATATTGGACATGCTGTAAAGGCTGGAAGGAATCTGTAAATGTTACTTATTAATGGTCTCTATTATTAGAAGGAAAAAGGCTCGTGTTAAATTTTTCAAATTGGCAGTGCATTTAAAGCTGAAGCAAATTTGATTCTGCTGGCTGCACAGAAGTGAAATAGGTCATCACTACTATGGTGGGCTTTTTTCCTTCTTTGCTTTGACAACACTTTGCAAAGCTTGAGGAGAAAAATTACACACAGCTGTAGTATACTTACTTTAATTAAAGAAAAATCTATGTCTGTATAATCTAAGGGAAGGAAATAATAAAGCTGAGGAAACACAAAAATATCTGCAGACAACTTGGCTTTGGTAAAGTTACTTTGTATTGAAAATATATACTGTAATTGCCCAATAGAATGTAAAAAATTATTTATTTACTCTGTGATGAGGGCTGACCCACTTATTTCTGTCCCATGTTAAATGGTGAGGGGCATGAACACTATCTCCAGGTTAATATTTCACTGTTCTCCACATCTTTTTGTCCTTGTCAAATATTACACAGCTTCTGTGTATGGCTGAGCTTTTCTTGCTAGATGTGGTTAGGAGAGAAAATTAGTTTTGGTCCACACCATGTAGACCTCCAAAAGAAAAGGCCTGAGGGGGAGATTTTATTTAGTAACCCTTTACAGCCCTGCACAGCAGTCAGGTGCCTCGGCACAGCCCCAGATGCCTCTGTGGAAGGCACGGGTTGGTGTGCAGAGGGCAGCGCAGCTCATCCCTCTGCTCCTGGACTGGCAGGGCTGGCTGCAGAGTCTGTGCAGCACTGCTGCTCTGGGGCTGTGCTCTCATCACACCCTGCAGGGGCTGCAGTGCCCTCTGGGCTCTGCCGGCACACACTGACCCAGCTCAGGGTTTGTGATGCATAAAGAAATGGATGGGGTAGAGTATGGATGCAAGCAGCACAGCACTCCATGTCTACCTACATCCTCTACTAATTCTTTATATGGGATGGGTCCATTTCTTTTCAGTCCCTGTGACAGCAAAGGCTGTCTAGGTGACAGAGTAATGGAGTTCATTTGTTTCACAGAAGTGTGTTGCCTCTTACCAACACAGGTTCCTGATGCTGCGAACATCAGGATATGAAGAGTGAATAATGAAAGAGAATGGATGCACTCCATTTTCCTGCAGACTGGTGGGTTGTGCAGGCAGTGGGCACTCAGCAGTCCTTAGCTTTAGGATGTCAGTGTTGGGATACACGTAGGAAGATGTTCCCAGACATCTTGTCTCTAGGCAGATATCCACATTAAATAAGGAAAGACCAGGAGGAAGAATAAGCTTGGAATTGCAAGTCTATGCCAGGCAATAAAAGCATGTGCTATTTGATACTTGGAGAGAATCCAATTTTGTTTTTCCCCCCTCGTACTGAAGGTGATGAGAAATGGTGAGCCTGGTTCTGTTCCCGCACCACAAAGTTTAAGATAAATATCTCCACACAGCTTGACTCCAGGGGCAGGTTTTCTGACCCTACTTTGTTCTTTATGTTCAGGCTATTTGCAACTCCCTTTGACATTTTGCTAGCACTTCTATGGCTTTTCTTTCATCAGTATATATTTTTAAATTACAGTGTTCTCCTTTTCCTCTTCTACGTCCCCCAGAGACATAAGCATCTGTGTTTTGCTAGACCTTTTGCTCTATGTTGGTTCCCTTCTGTCACAGGAGAATGTTGGGTGAAAAGAATACTACTACTTTGTCCCTGTGCTTTCTCCTATGTTGTGTCACTTTGTTCTGCCAGACAAACTATCTTTGATTTAGTGGGGTTGAAGTATGAGTGCATAATAGATTATCTGTCACAGGACCAAATCAATCATGGTTAACAGTGTATTGACAGGGCATATAGCAACTAGCCTTGACCTGAGGTTTAAAGTACCTGTTGTCAACATCACGAGGTTCTTGCTCCTGCTTGGCATGAACTTTGAGGCAGAATATTCTTTATCAGCTCTTTTATTATATGTACTAGTTTTTTTGTCTGACCTTTTTTTTTTCTTTTTAACTAATATCAGCCTCCCTTTTCATTGTGCAGCAGAGAAGAACCTGGCTAGACAGCGCTCAGAGTTTTAAAAATAAAGAGAGAACTTCTTTTGATTCAAATAGAAGCCAGACTTTGAACACTGAGATAACTCTGAGATTTTCATTGTAGTTAGGCTGCCATTTAATTGCCCCGGCCAGGATATTTTATGTATTCATTTGTAGTACCTGTTTTTGGAGGGAAAGTATGGAATTATTTCTGTCCAGTTATTGTGGCAGTTCCTTTGCTCCTTTACTCACTTTAGGCACTTATGCTTCAGCATTTCTTTCCCACAGCCCTAGGCACTTGTAACAGCATCATTTAATGTTACAGCCAAATGTTCCTGCTGTTTGCTGTGTGGCAGCAGAGCTGCAGTAGTTTCTGTTGCAGAAGGAGTCCTTGTCCTCCCCAGGGAGGGTGTTTTGGTGTCTGCCCCATGCTCCTGGTGGCAAGGCCAGGCAGAATCGTTCCCTGGGCTGTGATGGGCAGGTGAGGTGGTGAGTGCTCTTGTTCCCAGTGCTAATGGTGCTTGTCTGAATTCAGAGATCCCGAGGGTGATTTGAGCATGTGAACATCCCTGCTGAACTTACTTAAGTTCAATATGTGCTTAAGTGCTGTGCTGAAGTGGGAGCTTATTTGGGGTCTCCATGCATCTTTACAAAGATGAAATGGTGATGTGGAGTAAGTAAAGTGATTAGTGCCAAGTGAAAAGTAAAAGACTTGGAGGAATATTATTGATGTACTTTGCTACTTCAGGAGAAATGTATTTGGTCAGCTTCCAGGCAGGCAGTGTCTTTGCTGTGGTTTGGCTTGTGGTTTATGCACAAATGAAAATAAATTTTGCCTACAAACAATGGCACTAAACCTTCATCTCACTTATCAGGACATGCAGATATTCACACAAGAACGACCCAGCTTCTACCAGAATGGATTTTTCCTCATTGTTCCCTGTTTTATGGAAATGGGGGGTGTTTAGCCTGGAGAAAAGGAGGCTGAGGGGAGAATTATCATTCTCTACATCTGTCTGAAAGCAGGTTGTGAGGATGTGGGCCTTTGCCTCTTCTCACAGGTAACAAGTGACAGGATGAGAGGAGATGGCCTCAAGTTGTACCCAGAGAAGTTCTGATTGAGTGTAAGAAAAATTTCTTTACAGAAAGGGATGTAGAATATTGGAATAGACTTCCCAGGGAAGTGGAGGAGGTGTTAAAAAATCGTGTACATATGTCACGTGAGGGCATGGTTTAATGGTGAGCAGGGTGGTGGTACTGGGTTGGTGGTTTCTCTTGATGATCTTAAAGATCTTTTCCAACATGAGGGATTCCATGATTCCATCCAAATGCTTTCTTGCATTGTCTCCTAATCCAGACACACGAATGCCTTCTTGCATAATTAATGATATTACCTTTTCTGCTCCTTATCTCCCAAACAGGAGTTTTGTCAAAGAAGAAGGAGAAATGTTTTCCTCTGTGGACCAGCCTGTAAATGCATGCTGTTGGCAAGGACAAGGTGGCAGTTTGCTTCCTGTTTTGGTCAGAAGTGAGGAAGTTTATGGTGAATCTTAACTCCTGCTCTTCTGTATTTGTTCCTTTTTCCTGTTTGATCTATGCAGGAAGCTCATAGTGGGATTGTGGTACTCACTGCAAGCTGCCTGGGAGAAAATAAAATTGTGTTCCCAAATTGTTGTCAGTTTAATCCTCAGAGCAAAGGCACAGCCAGGCACTGGAGGGTTGATCTGCACCATTTCTGCTGCTCCTGTTGGCAGTCACATTGCTGCATTCCCTGGCAGAAGGTGGCACCGTGCCCTGTGGGACACTGTCCTGGGGTGGGGGAGTGCCTGGCTGCTGAGTGACCACATCATCGGGTGCATCTGGAGCCCCACAGGATGTTTCAGATAACCACAGCCCAGCCTCCTACTGCTGTGAAAACAGGTGGAAACTCCGAGCTTTTCTCACTGCTTGAAAATGTGGAGATGTGAAATACATTTTGTACCCCCAGGTATTGCTGATTTACTGTTTTTTGTGGGAATTCTTGCAGGCATGCAAAAGGGTAATTATGTGAGCCATATTCCTAGAAAAGCTTCAGACATAATTCTTAGGGGAAACAATATCAGGCACTATCAGTTGATTTGTACGTAGACATACATACAATAGATCATGCTTTAAGAGGATCGTGTATTGCAAAACTGCAGGGTTCCAGCAGATTTATTTCTTGGGACAAAGCTGTGGAATTAAGTAATTCTGTGTCCTCCTGTGTTTTTCATTATATAAGTGCTTAGCTTCTGCAGACAAAATTTTAAGGAACTTTGAGCATCACCCTACAAAGACTTCAGACTATCCTTTTGCCAAAAACTCCTAGCGAATGAACAAATTCAAAAGAAGACATCAGTCATCATGGTAACCTGTAGTCAAGCATAGAGGAGTTGAACTGAAAACACAGGCAGACAAACTGCATTTTACACGCTTTGTATTCTTCTCATGGTGAGAATTTGAAGATACCCATCTGTTTGATTCTTTTTTTTTTTTTCCCTTGCTGGATTGTGATATCCATATATTCCTCATGTCCAGTCCAGCAGAACTGAAATATAGACCTGGCTCTGTGTGAGAGCTGTGATGGATTTTATAACTATGTTCCAAAGTTTCACATTTCAGTGTGCCAGACCAGGGAACTGCATCTCCATTTCAGAAAAAAAAACGAGCTCACAGTGTGCCTGCTGTGTGATTTGTGTGCCAGTCACACCTCTCGTCACTGTGTTCAGCAACAGGCAGTGCACTCCTGTATTTTGCTTGGCTCAAATCTGAGGAAAGCCATCTTACAAGAAAGTGTTTAAAGATTTTATTAATGCATTTATTATGGTACAGCGTTGGATTATCACCTGCAGGAGCCCAAATGTGAAAACAGTTTTGTGACATCCAAGTAGCACAGCAACAACATAGAGATGGACCTCAAGAGGAAAACCCTGATCATTGTTTATAGTAAATATGAAACAAATAAACAGCTATTGGAGGACAAACAGGTGATATTGTCAGGAATGGTAGTGACCTTTGATTTGTTTTGGACAAAATAATGAAGTCCTTATTCCCTTACATCTGTATAACACAAAGAACAGGTATAAAATACTCAGGTCTGAGCTCACTACTTCTTTACAGTGACATAACCGGATACTTTTTATCCTCTCTTCCTTTAGCTAAGGTGGTTATGGTATTGATAAAAGTATTGCATTGATACAAGTAACTGAAACAACCCTAAAAACAGAGACTGATGCAACTGACAACAAAAGATTCCACTCCTGTGTCCAAAGAACTGTTCACAATAATCATTATTCTTCTTTGCATGATACCTGACTGAATATACCTGAATAGCAGGGCATTGCTATGGTTAGATGTTTATTACTGTTTATTGTTGTTTATTATTAATATTAGATATTTATCTATTATTAGACATTTACTGTTAGATATTTACTGTTATCAGACATTTATCCAGTATTAGATGTTTATTAGATTATTTTATTAGATATGTAACTATTATTCGATGTTTATAATGAGATATTTATATTGATAGTTGTTTACTAATGTTAGATCTCAGGATCTCCTCTGGTCTGGTCTGGTTGGGAAGATCCTGAGGTGTGTCTCTGTTAAAAGTCTCTTTTCCCCAACCCAGCAGCCGAAGAAGGAGTCGAGGAGTCTTCGGTTGTCGTTCTCAAGGTTGTTTACTATTTCTTTATCTCAAACATTTTCTGTCTGGCCTGCCAAGGTCTGTTCTGCAGGTCAGTCTGATGCACACACTCCACCTCTCGGGCTGGTGCTGTCTTTTATACTAAAAACTACGTATACTATGTTTACAATTATGTTCCAATACCTATCCCCTATGTTAGACAGTGACTTTCTACTCTAAACCAATCTGTGAATGCTAACATCATCGTGAACATGGATGCCAGGGAGAAGAAAGAAAAGGACAGAGCACACCCAAATCCCTCCATCTTGGAACCCCTGACTCCCATGTACAGAATTCCAAACCCCCCTGTATCATGCTCCAAAAATGTTTCCCTTTACCCTGTGATTGCTACTACTATGCTACTTAAACTTTTGTGACTTGTAATTCTTCACATAAGGTTGGTAATTTGCTCTGTGAGTTGAGATCGAATTCCCAGGTGTCTTTGGCTTCCTGCCAGGGTCTCCAAGGCCCTGCCAGGGCTTTGAGACATCCAGGGCATCCAGAGAGATGTCCTAGGTTCCGACAGTTAGATACTTATCTATTATTAGTAAATATTTACAATAGAGACTTGACAAGGTAATGGACTTGTCGAGCCTCTACAGAGAGGAAATGATTCCTCAGGTTTGGCTTTTCTGGAATGAATCCCTGCTTTATTCTGTAGCTCTGCCCAGCCTCCGTTCTAGGACAGCCTGCACAAGGCATCAAGGTAGATGCAGGATGTTTTGAATTTTCAGAGAAAATGTTTTTAATGTTACTTTTTAATGCAACAGTCAAACAGCTGCTTCTTCTCATTGCTATGAAGGTAAATGAGAGCCTGGTGGAGGTTTCAGGAGAGAGGAAGAAGTGGATGCTTTGTATAAGTAATGCCACTGGCTGGGGTTAGGACAGAGGTGGTGGAAATGCACACAGAGTTACAGGAGGGCATGAGCAAAAGACAAAAAAATGGTTTCCAGAAATCACAATTTTTTGTTACAGGATTTTTTTGGCACCGGTTGCTGTTGCAAAGAGGATGGTGTGTTAGGTCTCAGATTTAACCCAGAATTTATCTATTTCTTTTAATACTGGAGTTATCCAAAAACAGGAATATAGGCTGTGAGCAAAAGACAAAAAAATGGTTTCCAGAAATCACAATTTTTTGTTACAGGATTTTTTTGGCACCGGTTGCTGTTGCAAAGAGGATGGTGTGTTAGGTCTCAGATTTAACCCAGAATTTATCTATTTCTTTTAATACTGGAGAACAGGAATATAGGCTGGTTTTTTCAGTTATTTGTTTTTCAGCATTTCCTCATCATGTGTCACTGATGACCTGTTCTGTTGTTGGTTCCCTTGTTGTCTATTCACTAATAATAATCTTACAAGAGACTTAAACCTCGTTTTCGAAGTGAATTCCATGATTGCTGAACTTCACCTATGTATGAAATACTAATGCACCTCCTTCCCTTCACTCCAGCTCCTCGGACATCTGCTTGTTCCTTCCATGACATTCATTGTCACACTGCCTCTTCCAGCCACCAGCATTTCTGCTGAGTTCAGAGCACTCTCACCAGCTCACATCTCAGGACTTGGGTGTGACCATGTGCTTCTTTCCCAATAGCTTCCCTGCAGGGTTGTGTTTCCATACAGTCCCTTTTGGTTATTATTATTGGTACATCTTTGATAATGGTGCCACTGCTGAAAGAAAACATTCAGCAGGATCATTTGCTCAATTGAAATGCTTGTTGAACATGAAATGCTTGTGCTTGTTGAGCACAAAAGAAGTGAGATTGCCAAGGACATGAATAAATGCTGATTCTTCTCAGACTTAGGGAACTACTGAAATGCTGCTCCTTTATCATCCTTGGGGTTTGGGGGGAGAGGTTTGGATTGTTGAGAGATTTTGTGCTTTGGTTGGGCTTTGGGGATATGGTGATATTCTGCTAGTCCTGAAGGAGCAATCAACTGATGTTCCCAGATTTTCTTTCTGGCTTCTGACCCAGAAAGGCAGCTCCTTCATTGAGTAGATGTGCATGGGACAGGGAGAGCTGCAATGAGCGTGGTGAGCAGAAGGAACTGAAGCACCAGAGTCAGAGGAGCTGATCTGGAAGGACCTCACTGTACATCTGTGAGTGCACAGCCTCACTGCCTGCTAAGGCACTGCCTCGGAGCCCAGGGAAGCTCGCGGGAAACCATCCTTGCTCAGCCTGTCCCATTGTTTCAAGGACCTGTGGTGGGCTTGGGGGTTTTATTTTGTGTTACTCAATGCTGCTGTTCTGCTATGGTTGAGCATTCTTTGTGATTAACACCTGCTCAAGTTTTCTGAGCATGGTGGAATTCCAGGCTGGTTACACAGAAGCAATCTGGGCTGCTGCGCTTCCTGGCATAAAGTCTACTAGTGGAGAGATGTGAGAAGATGAGAAAAGGCTTTGGGGTCTTTCCTTTTTCTGTGGTGGTTAAATGCCAAGGCTTTCAATAACTTCAGTTCCAGCTGGGTCGCTGGGATTCTGAACTATGTACTTCAGCGTAGCTTATGGATTTTAAACCTGTCACATTGTACTCTTATTATAGATACGGTCTTGCACTTGCAAGCTGTTTTCTTGATCTTTTGCCAGCAAGGCTTTTGTAGCGGTCCTTGGAAGATATACCATAGCAGTTCCCTTTTATAATATCTATCATTAACACTTCTTTGGCATCTCGAAGCATTTCTTCTTTGCTGGAGATTGGAGCAGTTGATTAAGCAGCCTTTTGCTGTCCTCAGGCAATTTCTCAGTTTTCCACCTTGTTTCAAATCTACTTTTCTAGCAAAGGTCCTGAAAAAAGGTTGTGCCAGGGCAACTGCAGCCCTTACCTTCATGGTAATAATAAACTGTTTGAAAAATTTCAATCAGGCCAAAGCAGAGAGACAGCTTTAATGAGGATTTGTAGTGACCTTCTGTTTCATAGTAGGTGGATTCTGGCACATTGTCAATTTTAATTCTTACTGATCTTCCTGTGGCTTTTGATAGCAGAGATCATAAGTTTCTCTTAAAATACCTGTAGAAGCTCCTGAGCCCTGTGGGCTCCGTTCTGACATTGCTTCATTAGTATTTGCCTCAGTGGTGCCAGTTTGTCACTGTAAATATCTCATCTTCTGATATTGCCCCTGTGAACTGCCAGGTTCCCCAGGGCTATGAATTGGGCGTGTCCCTGGGAATCCTCTATGTATATGTGAACTACAGCTTGCATTCTCAAAACTCGTACACAGTATAATCACCTGCAGAGAGGGCCATTGTGTTATTTCTTACAACTATTTCTGTGTATATGACAACAGAACTCGCCTGCCAAAGTGCACACTGTAAAAGGTTGCAAAAGTAAATGCAAACAAAAATGGGCTTCTGGTTGTCTATTATTTCATTTTTATTGAATCACATTGTTTTGGTTTCGATTGGTTTTCTTAAATTACAGAAGGTATGGGGATGAGATTTAGTTTCTGGCTAGTCATGTAATGCTGGGGAGGTGTTTCTGGGTGCCAGTAGGCAGCAGGGGCTGGCTTCTGTTACTGGTTTGGATAATGATAAGACTTGCTGATGAAAAATCAGCAACTTATTACTAAATCATCAGTTTTTCTTGTCTAGCAGAATTTGACTTAAGGACCATGTGTTAGAGGCGTCTGCCCAATCCTTTAGAAAAATTAAAAAATGAAGATTTTTGATTTCTTGTGTAGAGGGAACTTTTTGTACTGATTTTCTTATTCTTTTTTTCTTGACTCCTAGTTATTTTTCTAGTGGTAGAGTTAATCTCATATTGAATGTATCTACAGATAAAAAGCTACCACCGGGCTTGATATCGTCACTGGAGTTTTATCGGTGGAGAGACAGAATATACCTGTGTCATGATTTATTTTACCCAAAGAAGGCTTCTACAGATTTAACTATAGTTTTGAGGCTGTGAGTCCATACAAGGTTATGGTCTAAAGAGATGTAGGCTTGGGAAAGAAAAGCACAAAAAAAGCAAAATGTGAGGAGCAAAATGTCAGTGGGGCCCACAGCCCCATTGCCTGTGTGGGCAGTGCTCGGTGTCAGAGACCTTTGAGCAGCACTACTGGTGTTCACCTTGCCCACCCAGAGCATGTGGGCACACAGTGGTGGTGATTGGGAGGGGCTGATCCCTAATTGGTTGTTACTCTGTGTGGGCAGATGCCTGAAGCCCTCTGATGAGGTGAGGTGTTACTGTGTTTGGGCAAATGCTTAAAGCTTTCTGAAATTGTGTGGTGGCATGCTGTATTGTGGCACGTGTGCTGCGTCAAGAGAGTGCAGCACATCTGTAGGAGGCTCCTTCTGAGGACTGAGTTAATAAAGTGGTTAGATTGCCTTCTTTTGGGGAGATACTTTTGAAGGTAGGGAAGAGATATGGGGGAATTGGTTTCCTGAAGGGCTGCAGTGTTGCACTGCAGAGTGCCCAGAATGTCAGAGGAGCTCTGCCAGGATTTCTTTTTGTTTGTGCCACACGGGCAGTGCTTTCATAACAGGGTGTGTCAGAGCTCCTGGTTCATGGTATCCACTCAACTAAACCAGCCCTCTTAGGAGCAAGGTTGTTAGTAATTTATCTTCTGGCTCAGTGTCTACATCCTCAAACTGTACTCACCTGTTTGGATCATATCTCACTTTGAAATGATTTCTAAGTTCTCTTTTTCACAACCGCTGTGGATTTAGTTGTGGGAGTTCAATCTGACAGGGATTATGAATTGGAGTCCACCACCACCACAGTTCACAGTCCAGGGTATTAAAGTGACCTGAAATCAATAGTGGTTTACATTATAATGTGCCTGCCTCTGATCTGCAAACTGAAGAATGGGCACATCACCTGGATGGGCCACTGTAGCTTTCAGCAGAGGGTGAGATGGCAAAAAAAAAAAAGAAAGTTGAGCTTTGCTTAACAGGATTTGGAACATCTCACAGGGATGTGCTCTTTTTTTGACAGCTTGCATGATTGTTTTCTGTATTTCATTTATATTAAGTTTGAATGTATTTCTAATTTTAGTGGTTTCTTCAGATTTTGTAATTTTGTGTGGTTTTGCCACTTATCTCAAATTGCTATCAGGTGTAATTATTGCACTGTTTTCCTAAGTACAAATGAAAATGCTAACTAAAACCAAGACAATAACCCTGCTATTCCACAAGACACAATTTCTGTGTTTAATACCTTGCTTCTAGTCAGTTATTGTACAGCTCTTATCTGTGTAATTCACTCTTCTGTCTCCACCAGTGGTCAGAAAGGACAAGGCAGCAGCTGACTTAAATACACATCTAGAAATTGCTTAATGGTTTCAAATTACTTTTTCTGTTTCTAGTTTTATCTAGCTGGCTTTTAATTCCTTGTTGCCTAATTAAACCCAAAGAAATGGTAGTATTTGATGCTTTCGTTAAAAAAAGTTATATTTGCTAGTAGAACACTATCAGATTAGAAGAATGGATAGTAATTTCATTAGATTTGGAATAGACTCTATAAACTAGTGCTACTTCTTCTGAGGTTTCCTAAAGGGTGAATGTTGTAAATGTTCTTACATAACAACAGTTTGATAACATAAATTATTAGAAACATGCCAGTGTTTCTACTTCTGCCAAACAACGCTGTGTGTGTTTGGTTTGGATTGTTTTTAGTTTCTCAGCCTCCCCCAGCTGGCTGAGTTTCCAGAAACCCCTGTGAGTGCTGTGACAGGTGGCAGGGAATTCCCTCTCAGCCCTGGGATGTGGCTGCCTGAACCCATAGGTATGCTTTGTTTTCAAGGGCTGCCTTACTGTTCTTTCCTGTCCTTGTTTCTGATGAATCTGAGGCACTGTGACCATCAGATAGCATTGTTGAGCTGTAATGTTTAGGTCGTGTTTGTTTCCATGAAGTAGAAAGACAGCATCAAACCTTATCACCTAACTTCCATATTCCCAGCACAGCTCCCCTCCCCCAGGGGCTGTACTGGCTTTGTGTTAAATAGCATATTGATTACAAGATTACAGCATTTTGTACCTAGAAAGTGAACGGTCATGGGCTTTTACATTTCAATTGCCTGTTTATCTCTGTGGAAAATTGTACAGGTTCACAGAGGAACTGCTTGGGGCAGCACAGCGTGGGGGGAAATGACTGAGACAAAGAGGCAGCTCTGTGCTCTTTGGGGTCCGTGTACCTCCGTGTATGAACATCAGTGCAGCAGAAAAGGTGTCAAGGCTTTGCCTGTGTTGTTACCCGTGCAAAAGGTGGAGTGTCTTCTTTCCTTCCTCTTGTGCTCCAGCCACTGAGGATGATGTGGGAAACGCCAAGGGTTTCTCCATCCAGGACACAGTACGTGCAGTCGTGAAGTGTCCTGTGCAGGGCAAGTGGCACTGTGTCTCCAGTGGCTGCAGCCATTTCCTAGGAGGAAAAACCATGACAGGAGTTAAAGTCAGCTCCAGCATGTTTTATCACTAACTGCATGAAGGTATTTCCCCCATGAAAGTTGATTCACTCCTGCGTGTGTGGTGGGTGTCTGCTCAGGATCACTGCAGAGCCCTTTGGAGAACCACACCAAACTGCAGTATGAAAATAGCAAAGGGAAATTACTGCTCAGATGGTATCCACTGTGTTAGTTCCTTCAAATGAAATTTAGGAGTCCAACTATGTGTGTAATTAGTCTGCAGAATTGATTTCTGGTATTTGATATCCTGGTATCAACACCAGGGATTGTTAAAAAACAATTGCTGGTCGTCGATGCAGCTCTAGTTTTGTTTGCGTTATAGCAGCAGCACCTCTTTAGAGAAAGGCAGCAAAGTCACTAGCTGTTAACATACTAGAAAGAAAAGCTTCATTTAGGAATTTTGTGGGTGAGAGACATTCAAAGAATGTCCCAGTATCATCAATCTCACCATTACTGCTTTGCCACATCTAGAAATCTGGAGAATGTAGAATTAATTGAGTCTGAGTTAGGACTTTGGGCAAAGTCAAAAAGAGAATTGGGCATATTAAAATCCTGATGCTGACCTTACTCAGGAACTCAGCCTCAACCTGCTCAGTCCACACTGCTTCTGCACTGAAAAGCTGAGCTTCTTCATTATGCAATGTTTCTTTTAATTCTCCTCGAATGTTACATACACAGTGATTATATAAAACAATAAGTGCATCTCCTAGATAAGCTCAAAATAAAAATATTTATTTATAATGTTTTGAAATATCTGAAATTCATCTCTCCAGACATCATCTGCTGATTTACAGAGTGATATTAGTAACAGAATATTTTTAAATATCTCAGATTACCCATTCAAGTCAGACCAAATGTGAAACAGGTACTTGACAATACTATATCAAGAGTCAGCTGTGAAGTTATCAAACTAGGGAAACTTGAATTTCCTTGACAGATGCTGTACTAAAATCTTGATTGGTTTTCATGCACCTAATGCCAAAAACCAAAATAAAGGCTGATTAAAAACAAAAAAAAAGGCTGAAAGATATAAATTTTTTGTGGTTTTATGTGCATAATCTATGTCATCAGGTAAGTTGTGCAAAAATCGAGGCAGAGGAGGTTTTACAGAGCCATTGAGGGGAAGAGCTGTGTTCTGATTGCACTGAATTACCTGGATGCCAGCATGTAAAGACTTGGGGTGTTTTTAAATACAGTATGTTAAACCAGACTGAATCCTTTTTCTGCTGCAAGGTGGCTAAGGGTATTTTATTTTGGAAGGACTCCACAAAGTAATTATTACCCAGTTCTGTAACTGTTATAGAATGTAGGAAACTCAGAGAAAATAATAATTAAAATTTTAAATGTGTGGGTTTTGGGAGGGTTATTTTTTTTCCCTCTGAGAAAATGCAGTTGTTCAAATGCCTGCTAATTAGACTAGGGATGGTCTATATTAGATTACCTTCTCCCCCTTCCCAATGTATTTGAAAAGTATGTTTCAAATTATTTACAGTCTTGAATTGGTGAGATATTCCCAAACGTTTCTCTGACTTTTTTTTTTCCTACTGTTGCTTCAGATTTAATATAATTAGTTCTCTCATTTTCATTAGATCACTCAAGCTGATATATATATCCTAAATGAAATATTATTTCAAATTTAACTATTACTTAACCCAGGAAGGTCTGATATTTATTTTGGTGTTTTAAATCCCCATCTTATGCATTTGAAACGTGTGGGGTTAGATTTGTAACGATACCTTATTGATGTTCTTTTATCATTATTATTTGGTGTTCTTTTTATCAAAGACATTTTGTGGCATTGTACGGCATTTTACTATCCTTTTTAACTGTTGTTGGGCTTTTTTTTGACCTCTGATCATATTTTTAGACTTACTCTGAATATATACCCAAGCAGTGCACAGCACTGTTGAATCTGTACTGTTCTCCTGACTCTGGATTGGTTTTTCTCTGATTCTGGAGTTGTGGTTTGTTTTTTGGTTTTTTCCCCCTGAGGATTCCCTCTCCTCCTCTGTCCTTTGTCAGTCTGGTCCCTCTCACACCTTATGGGGAGTAGGAAATAATCCTACCACTAAGATGAGGATATCCAATCTCTTATTTTTCCTCCCATGATCACAGCGGTCTCCCTTAGTAGCTAAATGTTTTGTCCTGTCAACTCTTTTGCAGATCAGGTTATTAAGGAGTAGAATATTGATTATTTAGGATGAGGTTTTTAAAGCTTGCCTAGAGGGTTGCGGTGTCCAATTAGAAATTAATGACTTAGAGGCAGCTTTGAAAATCCCACCTGTAGAGTTGAAGCTTTCAAATGAGTCTGAAGTTAAGAGCCATAATGAGTGCACAAATGGTGTGATATTTTCCTGTGACTGGAAGAAGTGTTAAATAGCAGCTCTCTATCTTCATGTCAAATAATTAAGGAAGTTAACAGAAGTAGACTTCTGAGGAGTAAACTGCTCCTATTTTCCTTGGAGCAGGCTAACAGTCAGTTATTTAAAATTACTAAGGCACACTGCAGCCCTGGTAATGACAAGTTTTGTCTAGAAAATCATGTTATATTTGTTTGCTAAAATAGTTAATCACAAACTTTGACATAAGCCTAGAGCAAGATTAAAACAGGGAACATAGATGTAGATTTTTTTTTTCTGATGGGGAAAGTGAAAAAATAATCTTAAGTTATTTTTAGGATGTAAAAGTAATAGTAGATCAGCCATAAGAATAAAACTAAAGTATGGTTCTGTGTGCCAAAGATGCTTTTTTTCTTTTTTTAATGATTCCAAGGGTATGGCAGGTGAATCCATTTAGCAGGTCTAATGACTGGAAAGTGGAATGTTTTTCAAATAGCATGGATGAAACGATCTGTAGCCCATCAGCCTACAGCTGGAATGATGTCATACATGGTTATGCTTTAATTCTTCCTGCATTGCTAAAGGCAGAATGGGGTCTGTAATATCCCCTGACTGCCTTGTTGAATGCAAATCCTTGAGCTGGAAATGGAGAGTGTTCCCTTTCTCCACATGACTAATGTTAATTTCTTTAGCAGAAAAAAATTTAATAAGTCTCTCTAATGGTAAATTACCATTTATTGCAAATGTGCCACATAAAGGAAGTAATAAGTCATTATTATTGACCTATTACTGGTCTTTCTGTTTTACCTCTAATTAAATAAAAATGTGCACTTTCTTTGAGTTAATAAACTTTTTGTTTGAATATCCTTTTTTCAGTCCAGAACTGGTAAAGATACTTCAACACACTGTAGTAATCACAACTTCCTCTTAGATTTTGCTTAAGCTGGGGGTGAAGTTTTGTCCCTAGCTGTTCTTTAATTGGATCCCCTCCACCACATTTCTCTCTTTTGGAGCTTCTATTCCCAGTATTTTATTGGACTCTTCTCGTCACTTGTTTGCTTCTCAAGCACAAATGTGGGAGCTCTTCCTGTGGGGAGATAGTAGTACTGAGCTTCCAACTTCACACTGATAACTTCAAATATGTTAGTGCTTGAAAGAATGGGTTAGAATACAGAAAACTAAGAGGAATTCTAAAGGAAAGCCAGAAATGTGCAGGGTGTGAGTGATGTTCTGGTGTGACTGGTGGAACAGCTGAATGATTGAGCTGGTGGAGTAGTGCGTGTCATGCAGTGTGAGAAAGGAGCCACCGTTCTCTGGGTTTGGCACATTTGTGCATGTACAGAGAAGTGCCAGGAGGGTAGGAGCTATCCCAGAATAGGCTCAGGGGTTGAGATCAACATCTGGGATCCTAGAGGCAAAGTATTCTCAAAAAGTCATTAAAACAAGCTATGAGTCTTAGGTGTGTTTGGGTTGTTTTGGCTTTTTTTCCCCCCGGAGGTCAGAATTTCTTTCTGCCTAACAGGACAGGGCTAGCATGAAGAATCACAGGAGCTGCTGTGTCATTTGATACTCAGCCTGGGGGAAAGGAGCTGGAAAGACTGGACTTGAACCTTGTTAGGTAAGGATAGCATTGAACATGACCTCTTACAGCCTAAGCAAAGGTGTGAGAGCCGTGCTTGAAGGTGAGCAGTGTAATCATCACATCAGTCATGTTTAGCAAACCCTGTGTCAGACCACATTAGCCTGCATGAAGGAGGAGGTGCACAACTCTGTGTGCCAGAACTGCAGCTCTGACTAAGTGTTTTCAGTCCAGCATTTAAGGTGCTCTCTCTGTGGGCTCAGGTTTTTCTCTGGACTTCAAGTGGTTTACTATTTTTGAATCCCACTGTCAAATATCGAGTTCCTCCATGCATTGCAGACAGCAGACTCTGAAATCTGAATTCCCTCCTTGGGATCAGAAGCCTAGAAGTTAAACGCCATTGCCTGTTCTTTTTAGAGCCCTGTGTCTTTATTGGACATCCCTAATCCCAAGTGAGTAGCCAGAGTGCAAAGGCAATATGTTGCTCGTGTCTCTTCAGTGATCCTGTTGCAGTAATTGTCACTAGGGATACTCCAGGGTCACCCTTGTTCACCCAAACTGTAATGTTGGCAACAACACTGTAATGGAAGTGTGGGCAAATCTTTGCTTTGTAGCTCTGCTAACTCCAGTTTAAATGTGCTGGTGTGAAATAACTGCACCCAATTTATTGCAGTATGATGGAAATGTACCCACTGAAAATTGATCTTCAGCTAATGGTAATGAATATGTTAATAAGTGTTGATACTTTTTAAGTAAAAATTGAAAAGTGAGGACAGTCTTTGTTCTTCAGTGTACATGACTAATCCCACTAAACTTGACTCAGTAATAGCTCTCTAGTTCATTGGCCTTTTTTTAAGAATAGATATTAAGTTGAGGAAGTCAAAAAACACTGCTGTTCTTGAAAGAGCATTGCTGAAGGGCATTGCTGCCCGAGGGCTCAAGGTTCTCCTAGGCTGTTGTGATCCAGGTAGGGATGGCAGGCTGGGGATGTTGCTGAAAGAGTAACAAAACCTGTTGAACCACCTGTCATTAGGGATTTCTCCTGGCATGTAAATATTCTTCTGAGCTAAGAAGTGTCATGAAGTGCAGAATTCATTTAATTTTGTTTCCAAACACCTCTGACCTTGACCTCCTTTCCCAGAGTTCAGCCTCTTCCTTCTACCAGTCCACTGGTACCCTTTATTCTGTGCTGCTGTTCCTACCTCCCTTCAGGATCCCTTCACTCTACCTGGACTTCATGTGAGGATCGCAGCTAGCTGAGGCCAAATGGTCATGGAATAATCCAATTTAGCTAATTGCCTCTATCCATGGGGAAAAAAAACCTACCTATTCTGGCAGGAGTGGCATTGCCCCATAGCAGGAATTCTTAGAAAAGAAGAAAAATTTCCTAGAATTCCTAAATGGCTGATCTATTTAGCTGAAACTTTTAAATCCCTGGTGACTCTATTGCTAGTCTTCAACAATGGTCCTTAATAAGATGGAGAAAAAATAGGAAGTCTAATTTCTCTTTTAATGCTCTTTGTAGAGGAGTTTTGATGTAGAAAATCAATACTTCTATTCAAAGGAAAGCTATTGAAACAAATAATATTGCTGGTTGGCAGGCTCAGCAGGCTTTTTGCTTTGATTACATTCTTGCTGACGGTACTGCACTGGTGTTTAGAAAATCCAAAAAAACCCAACTTTTAAGTGCTTTTTCTATGAAACAATTTAAGCAGTTTAGTGTTTGAGATATAACTGAAATAAACTTCAAGAGCAAAGGAAAATACTTTCTTATTTGTGCTAAGAAATATTTGTATTAATGAGCAAATAGATTCTGTATGTCAGTTCAAGGACAGCTGCAGTCCCACATTTTGGGACCCCTTGTTTTAGTTGTTCATGTTTGGAATTTTTCTGAAGTTTGTACCTTACTGAATTCTTAAGAAAAAAAATATAATACTTTGAATTTTTTTAAGTTACCTTTTAGCCCATACTTAATGAGAGGCATTTTCCTTGTTATATCTGGAACGCAGATTACTCAACGGTCTTTCTTTGTCTGTGCCAGCTCATATAATTCACATTTTTATTACCCTGATCAATTGAAACATTTTATTAAAGGTCAAAAGAAAAGAAAAATTGTAAAATTAGATATGGAAATGGATTTGATTAATGATTGAAAGGAAATATGGAAGCAAATGATCCCATTTATTACCTTTTTCTGTTTGATAAGTATCTTTGATTCTAGCTCTATATTTTATTCCTGCTGCTTTGACTATACAACTCTCTGTTCCTTTTCTCCCTAGCCATGTAAAAACATGGGAGGAGTCTACATCAAGCTGTGAGTGGGTAAAATGGGTGGTAACAGGGGCATATGTCATAGTATTAAACTTGGGCAAGGGAACTTTGCGTGAAGGAGGTTTTTCCTTGAAACTCTGATTAAGACCAGGAATTGGCCTTGATGATCCTGATGAGTCCCTTGTAGCTCAGCATATCCTGTGCTTCTGTCTGAGGGCAAAAAAGTTATTTAGGTGATTTTAGGATGTCATGGAGCATCCATGGCAGCTGAGGAGGTTGTGCACTTTCTAGATCAGCTCACCTACCAACGTGTGCTTCATGTGATGTCCTCCTGGTCTCTTGCAAACAATTCCCCCCACCCCCTCCCCAGGAGCCAGAGTTCCTTTAGCTGCAGTTCATTTCCCACCCCTCAAAGGATTCCACCACATACAGTGCATGACTGAGGCAAGAGGCTTGTTAAAATATCACTGCAGTCTGTTTTGTACATGTTGCATCGTTCCGTGCAAGGGAGTGAATGGAATTGCATGGTTTGAGAAATCTCAGGTCTGGAATTCTGGATTTTTGCTAACTCCATTGTAACAGATTGGAACACAAGGAGGGGTTTTTGTGTGCAATTATACAATACTCCAAATATGTTAACAGGCTGAGGTTGAGAAGATGGATGGGTTCTAAATATATCAGCAGGGAATTATTGAGGGTGTCTCAAGGGGTTATTTTAGAGACAAACAAGACAGCTATTTTGAGCAACAGCCATATAACTCCTTTACATGGACAACTCTTCAAGACACGTCTGATTCACTGATAATTAAAATTATAAATGAGGCTTGTTTGGCCTGAGTGATTATGTTCATGCTCCAGTGACCATGGTCTCTAAGTGCTTGGGCATATAATTAGACCCTTCTTTGACCTTTCAATATCATGTTGACCACATCTAGGCTCTAACAGACCCATAGCCCAGAGAGTTGTTCAAGGCCAGATGGTGTTTTCATGCAAAATTAGTGCAAGAGTTTGCTGCAAAGCTCCTTGCTCTGTGCACAGCAGAAGAATAGATGATTGAAGCAGGGGCTCTGGTTGGATATGATAAACTGCAACTGAGCTTACTGAGGGTGAGCTCCTCCTGTGCATCATCCCCCTCCCTGTCCAGCATGCTCCATGCCATTCTAGGTGCTTACACTTGGAATTTTTGTAACATTTTCCTCTCAGTTCAGCAGCAAGATGAAGGTTTTAATCTGACTGTAGGAATAATGAGTATATTTTACCAGCGATAAACTTTAAGGCAACTCTGCTTATGACAAGGTACAATAATTTGCATGAAGCATCTATGTACTTGATGCGTCCACAGAAATCATCACCATCCCAAAGAGCAAGAAGAACAGAAGTTTTTCATTCACATGTAATTGTGTTGTGTGGGAGATTGTCATATATAAAATCCAATTAATAATTCCTTTTCCTGGAATTTTAGTTAGGCTGTTTCTACTTGAAGTGTTCTAAATGTTGATGGTTTTTGTAGTATAAAGGGTCACACTAAGGGAGATGACAAAAGATAGAATACAACAAGTCTGTCAGAAACTGATGAGAATTTCACCAAGGGTGAAGAAGTCAGTCAAGATCAACATTCCCCCAAAATATCCTGATGAGCCTGAACATTCAGAAAGTCATAAATGTTCAGTGTACGAGCACAGCATTTCTTTCAGGTACCCATGAATACAAATATTCATTATGTGAATTATAATAATTATGTAAATTATATAATCATTATGGAAATAAAATGAATAAATAGAATCTAGGGAAAAGTACCTATCAGCTCCACATTTTGACTGCAGCTGTTCCTTAACCTTGCCTACTTAGTAATTCATCAAGAAATAATTAAACAATCTCTAATATTCCATGCAGTCTTTAAATCTGTGCATAGGAAGGCATGAGACACACGAGTTCTGTACATTCATGGATTTCCTGCTAGCAAGGTGACAAGATACTGGACTAAACTGTACCCTAGTGTAGCTTTAGTACTGCTTTACAGAGAATTGCTATTGCCTGGGTTTTTTTCCAAAGTCAGCAGCATTTTCCCTTTAATGCACTCGGGCGGACTTGGGGAATGAAGTCCCCAGCATTAACATTTTCTGGCAGTGTCTCCATTTTTCCACAGGTTTGTTTAAATTATTTACATAAATATACATCTTGTGCCCCGAGCCCAGACAAAGTCTGCATTTTATACCTACTGCTGCAGGTAACAGGCCCAAGATGTATTTGGAAGCCCAGAGGAGGAATTATTGAATTTACATACTTTGTGTATGAGGAATGCAAGAGTCGTATAAAATAATGAACTGATGCTGACAATATAAAGGAGTATAATACTTTCCTATTATTGATTTTAAACTAGTCTTTTGGTAAACATGTTTACTTCTGAAGTTCCTGACTTTTAACTGTGAAAGAAATTGATGTGGATTTTAGTTTGGTTTTTTTTCTCTTTCTAGTTGGTTTAAATTGGGCTGCTGTATATGATGTTACACGGTGGCAAATTAAGGGTTTTCCGTGTTCTTTTTTGTTGGTTTTACATGTAAGTGGGAGAAAGCCACTAACTTAATAGATTTGTAATAGCTTTGTGTGGTTATAAAACAGATGAAGATTTGTGCTCTGTGTTAAGTGCCATTCAGTTTTGTGGGGTGTAATTACATAAATACTTATTATGAGGTCTGACTTGCTCAGAATGATGTGCCTGTTCATGGCATGGAATTGTTTCATCAGTCCTGTTCCTCGTGTGCTGTGATGATTGCTCTGCCAGAAACATACTTGTAAGCTAAGGAAGTGCTAAAAAGGGCTGAATATACTGTAAATCTTCATTTATGGGGCTTCAGGTACTGGAAAGTATGATCTGATTTAGAATCCTATTTTAATTACTAAGAAAGATTGCTCCCTGTTGTTGCTTAATGATACCTTTCATTCCAGGCCAATGACAGGTTGTGTCACCCACTGTGAAATGAATTTAATGTTCATGTTTAAGCTGTGTTAGTAGCAAGAAAAGGAAGTTGGTAGGTGAGGGTTGGATTAAGTTCTTTTTTGACTGAGAGATGGGGCAACTGAGAGGTGTTTTAAAGACTTTTATTCTATTTTTAATCTCATGAGAAGGGTGAGACAATATAGGTGTTATAATTCATGCCATCACAATCAGAAGCCAATTAGTTCCTAATTACAAAACACTGTAAGTGTTTCTTGGCCTATCAGCTTTTGCCACACCATGCTGACAATTCTTTAAGGCACATCATCTAAAATGCATCTTTCCTAGTTCTATTTCTCCAGAGTATCTGGTCTTACGTGCAAGGCCATCCTTTGAAACTTGTTTCTATTTCCATTTCTCTCAGCAATGTCTGTCCTATTCCATGGCATTTCTAAGTCAGCATTTCTAAGTCAGCATTTCTATCTCAAAGTTTGCATAGAGATGCACACTGTGTGAGCCTTCTGTCAGGCTTTGACAATTCTCTACAAACCCATTTCCCAGAGGAGAGCAGCAGAGAGTTGACCTTTTATGTACCTGTATCATCTTCTTTTGGGGATGAGCTCTCCTAGGAAAGATATGATGGGCAAAGGATGGATGGATATTTCAAAAATATGTGTTAGCTGTGTGCCTGAGGAGCTGTGGTATTCTGGGGAGCTTGTGGAGCTGCAGGTTCAGGGAGCAGAGTGTTAGAGAGATTTGGGCTAGAATGGCTCAGAGAACACTGAACCTGGCAGTGAGCACCTGAGAAGTTGTTCAGGGTTTGGTGTCACAGTCACGTTTTCTGGAAAAATCCCTTCACCCAGGATTCTTCTCCTGGGAAGCTGAGAAGCCTCTGAGAAAGAGGAAAACAATATTATCTCATGTGGTTCTCCTGTGTTTTGCTGCTTTGGAATCTGTTTGGAGATTGTTTCATTGGGTTCTGCTGTGAGTTGTTTTGATTTTTTTGCCAAGCTGTGTCAGACTCTGGAGAGAGTCACCAGTTTTCATTATTATCTTTTTAGCATTCTGTAAGTATCCTTTCTGCATTCTTTAGTATAGTTTAGCATAGTATTCTTTAATATAGTATAGTATCATAAAGTAATAAATTAGCCTTCTGAGAACATGTAGTCAGATTCTTCTCTGCCACAGGACACACTGCAAGTACAATATTTTGGGGTCTGAACCTGTTCCTCAAGGATGGATTTAATTCCCATGTGTTTCTGGTTCTTTTTCTGTCACCTCACATGACTCCAGTCAGCTTGTCTGGCTTTTACTCTGAAAGGGACAATTCCCATTTATTCTGCTGTTGCTCAGGGGAGAGATGTGGCTCAACATAGTGGCCCAGGAAATTTTCAAGCCACTCTGAGAAACAGAAGTTCCAATACAGGAGTTTGTAAAAAATCTGAGTAGGACAACTTATAATATCTTGTTCTAAGATGTTTTGGTTTTTTTCAACCAATGAATAACCTGGTTTAATTGTCATGTAGTTTCTGTTATACTGTTTCATCCAGTTGTACTGTCATTCAGTTTTTCCAAGTATGAATATTCCCTTTTTGTTACAAAAAGAGGATTAGAAAAAGATGCTGCACAAGTAGAGAGTGCACACTTGCTGTGTTAAGGCCTTGCTGTCTTTGTGGTTACTTGGGAGAAACAACCCCTCTTCCAAGGCAAGCTTATCATGAGCATCTCCTTTCATTTGGTTGTATTTTTACTATTAACTATGAAATCCTGATTTAAATATGAATAGATTTTTTTTTTGTGAAGTTAAATTTTCCATTTGATTTTTCTATTTGGTCTTTGTTTATGTATTCTCATTTTCTAAGGCAGCTGCTTAGGCTTATACAATACTAGATAATGCTGACTGAACCACCCGTGTTTGTTTGCATTATGCTTTTGTTTCACTCTACAGCTCCAAAGGACAGGTTGCAGTAAGTGTTCCATTTCCTGATGAGGCTTAAAAGAACTTTGGCTCTCCAATGCATCAGCACATGACTCCTGTTTTACCATGATAAGAAAGTATTTGCCTTAAGGGAAAAGGAAAATGATTGAATGCATGTGTTTTACATTACTTGAACCATGATCATTTTACTGAAACAGGCCAAGACATTAACAAGGGTTTGGTCACGAGGGAATTAAGAGTCAGTCGTGTATCTTACATCCTAGTCAGATGCACTTTATTTTAGCAAAATGAATTCAGAGAAGAAAATACCACTTTAGCATTTACATTGCGGTCAGAAGTAATGAGGAATGAGATGTGGTCATACCAAATTCAGTGCCATTATTCATACAGATTTGAATTTAAATCAAAGGCATGTAAAATTTATATGTGAAATTCTGTTCTTTGTCATGTATTTATTGTGTTATAATTCCTGGGTGATTATTTTAGCCTCCATTTAGATATGAGATTTTTCAGACCTTAGATCACACCCATTCAGTAGCTGTCAAAATTCTAACATTTTGGGTTTTATCTCTGAGGTGTGCCCTGGGCTGTGTCTGTTGCTTATCATTCATTGAGAATCCGTGTGTCACTCTGCTCCCTGAAAGGCTGGGAAGCCACTTGGTTGGCAGTTCAGATCTTAACCTTGATGTTGTAGCATGATCCTCTGTGCTGGATCAGATGGTCATCCATCCATTTCCCTTCAAACAGCAGCTGAAATTATGCCCTCTTTTACAGCAGGATGCAAGGGGCTGGTTCTGAACCATTTGCTGATATTTTATAAGAAGTTATTCTGTGAAAGAATGAGAATTGTTTGCAGCACTACTTTATAACCTAGGTGCTTCCATAGGCAAAACCGTGCCCGTGGAAAATTCTGAAGTCTTCTTGCCAGAAGTTATTCTGTGAAAGAATGAGAATTGTTTGCAGCACTACTTTATAACCTAGGTGCTTCCATAGGCAAAACCGTGCCAGTGGAAAATTCTGAAGTCTTCCTGCCAAAAAAAAAAAAAAAAAAGAATGGCACAATTGACAGTTGCCTTATTGTTTAAAACAATATAAAATGAAATTATAAAAATGAATCTTCAGGTGGTGCAATTCAGTCTTTCTCCTGAAGCTGGTAGGGCACTAGTGCTTTATCATAGAGTCATTTAGATTGAAAAAACCCTTAAGATGGAGTTCAGTGATTAAGCTGGCACTGCCAAGTCTGCTGTTAATTGGAAATGGTTGCCTCATTGTTCAGAGAATGGTCAGCAGCCTCTTGGAGGCTGCCCTGGGAGTGTCCATGCAGAGCACAAGCACTGCAGCTCGAGCCAGCTCTGTGTTCCTGGGCTTCTCTTGGCTTGAGCCCTCGGCCAAGCCCTATTTCAGCATGGATGCTGCTGAGACGCTGAGAAAATGTGTTTTAAGAGCTGAAACCTTTGCAGTCTGTGTGTTTACATTCATTAAGCGCATGGAGCAGAGCCTTTGGCTGTTCCTGTCAGTGTGTGCTGGTCTTGCACCTCTGCCTGGCTCTGTTGGTGCTTCCCATTTGGTACATTTTGTGCAGCTCTCATGAGAGACCCGATGAGACCGCAGCTCTTGGGGATGTTTCCCCATGCATGCCCACAGTTCCACACTTACCTAAGAGAGGAACTGTTTAAAACTCCAGCCAGGCTTTCTGGTGGTAGATTTTGGAAGTTTCCAAGGCCTGTCATTTTCCCTGTGGTGTCAGGGTTTCCTGGCAGGGACACAGGAACTTTGGGCCTGTGAAATTAACCTGTGAAATGGAGATTTTCACTGCAACATAAGCTGTCACCCAGGAAAACAGCGTACAATGCATTTGTGAAATGTATGAAAAGAAGTTCAGGAATTCAGTTAATTAACCACATCAGTTTCTTAACGTGATCAATTTTAATTAAACTGAATTTTAATAGAGATCTGTGTAGTCTGTAGAGAGCAATTGCTAATTCTACAAAGCATGTGCTGCTTTTCACTTCAGATTTGCTCCCATCTAATTAATATGGATAGGGCATTAAGCCTTTTTGGACTCTGGTGGTTTTCATTTCATGACTATTAATGATTTTAATGAACTAGACTAATTCAGTAGTTTTCATCCTAGTGTTTCAGAGCTTTGTTCATCACAAATTTCAGGTTTATAATTGGTTTCCAGGTCTTAACAGTGGTCATTGATCAGCTTCAGCAGTTTCTTTTACAACCCACTAGGAACATAAGAAAAGGTTTTAACCCTTTGCTAGCACAAGGGCACATGAGAACTGCCTCGCTATCAGAGGAAGAGGATGGGATCTGTGAGTTCACTGAACACTGTGTCCGAGTGCAAGCTGTGTAGAAATGTTGCCATTTGAGATGTGAAATGTATCTGAACACATCATTATGTCACACAGTTTACAAGATAGAGGACCCAGTTCTGGTCTTGTGGCAGACATTATACCAATACAGAAGCATCTCAGAGCACATCTGTTCTAACCTGTGTGGTATCTGTGTGGCTGGGAAAAGTGTGGAGACTGCCTGTGCATTCAAAACTTCATCAAAAGACCTTTTTAACTTGTTTGGTTCCTCGTTTGTGTAGCTCAGAAACGTGTCAGAAGTTCACCTCTCTGACTGGCCCAAAGTGTCCTTCTTTCAGTAAATGCCTTTTGTGTGCTGTGTGTTATTACTAATAACAAAACCTCCTTTGGTTAGGATTTTACTCTGCTGTTGACACAAATAAAAATGCATGTATGTTACTTTTACCTTGAAAAACAAAATTTTCAGTAGGGGTTGAGCAAAATACCTTGTACTTGTCAAACAAGTTTTATTGATTCCTACACAAAACATTTCTGCTGGCAGTTCTCATTCAGCAAGCAAAGCCCCTGTTTGTATTCATTCTTTTGGCTACCTGCACTGCCTTTGTGGTCCCTGGGAACCATTGGACAACCAGTTCTGAGGAAGAAAATTATTTCGGGGCTCAGTTTTGAAGCAGCTGGTCGTCTTAGATTTGGGAATTTTATTTTTTTTTTAATTGCCATTTTGTTTTGGATTAGATACTTTGCCAGCTCCACGGAATGCTTTGCTCCTGCTGCAGACGCTGTGCTGAGCCATGGAAATAAGCAGCAGCCCTGTGTGCTGGTGTCATGGTGATGGTATTGATGTTTTGTTTTTTGAACATCCTGATCACTGCCCAAGACTGAGTGTGGAAGGCAGGAGAATGTGGTGAGGCTGCTACAGAGTGTGCTCAGCAGCCACCTGGCCATGTGTTTGGTCTTTCCCTCAAATGAGCCAGGCAGAAATTGTGCTCTGCAGCTCTCTTGTGCATTTGCATGGCAGCATTTTAATTTCTCTTTCTCATGGGCCATGGACATTTGGAGTCAGTGAAGATGATGCATTTCACACCAGCAGTTTCCTAAGGTTTATATACATTTCTAGTCTTCGATTATGTGATTTCCAAGTGTTAATAACATCTTGGAATAACTGGCAGTGATAAATACTGGCAATGTGGAAAAAAAAAAATAAAAGGTGTACATCTTTTCTAGAGGCAGATCAGACACCCCAAATGTGAATCTGCAGTAAAGCCTCCACCCAGGAGGCCATGAATTAAGGGTGACAAATAAAGTGTGCTGGGGGTTTTTGCATCCTCATTCAAATTCTCCTAGAAGAAATGATAGCAATGTTGATGTGATACTAGAGGCACATTTTGTGTGCTTAGTGCAGAATGGAGCTGGATTTGTGCTGCTTCATCATTCTGGGTTGGTACCATTCGCCCATCATCTACCACTGCACACTGGATAATTGTGTTCAAGTTCTGAATGGATAAGGGCAAGTTACAGGAGAGAGAGGCTTATTATATTCAGAAGATTAAACAATGATCATAACTATTCCTACTGGTCCTATAATCTCTGCAGGCATTAGCATAGGGTTCCCATCCCTTCAGAAAGTCACTTTGCTCTCTGGCAGAAGGATCTCTCTCCTACTGCTGCCAGCTGTAATCTCTGTGCTTGTACCTCAGATGAGAAGATTCTTATCCAACTGCACTGTGGTGTGGAAATGTCTGTTCCAGCACTGATGTGTGAGACTCTATCAGCTGCACTAAAGATCAATTATGCTCTCCAGCTGTTAACCCCGCTTCAGGCTTTGACAGGATTTGGTTCTTAGCTGCCCTCAGACTGTGTCACTTTTTAAAAATATGACAAGAATACAATGTATGGATGTATAAGACCAAATTGTTGGATTGTTAAGCAATAATGGTGAAAAAAATGCTAATGACTTCCATTATTCTCTGAAACAATGCTCTTTTTTACTTGTTTTATTCATTCACTCAGCACTTTTAGCATTTTTAACATTTCTAAAACAGTGCTGTCACAATTAGAGCCAAGAAACTTGAAAGTACCAGGCTCTAGTGAGTAAGGTAGTGAAAGATGGTGAATGGCATTTGACATTTAATAGCTCAGTGTTTTCACTGAAAAGTGAACAGAAACTTTCATTTTATTTACTTGCTCTTGGTTTGAGCTTATCTGTAGCCCAGCAATCTTCTGTTAGAAAATGCTGAGATGATTGCTTGATGGTGAGGGGGAGTTTTGCCCATTTTGCTTGTTAAATTTCAAGGAAGTGGAGTTATCCTTGGGTTTCTACTGAACAGATTTGAAGCCCACTGTAAAAATGCGTAAGAAAACCCTTGTGGACAGAATTAACCAAGCAGAATGGCTGGTTAATTTTGCTGCCTGTGCCTGTTTCTCTCTGTCTGCCCTCCAGGACAGGCTCCTGGGAGGTGAGGAGCATTCTGACTTTGTGATGACCTGCAGCAAGGTTTGCACAACACTATCTTATCTGTGTGTGTGTGCCTCAGGCAGGGTTTATTCATTCCATGTGGTTTGCAATGGTTCTGTAAAGTCAGGAATCCCTTTAAACGGGAGGATTAACAGCTGTAAGAAATACAGACATGTAACCATGGTTTATAATCTATTAATTCCCTTTCAGTGAGGAGTGTAAATGTTAATGTGCTGGCATAAAACACATTGGCACTGAGGCACCACTGTTAAAGATACTGTATAGGTGAATGTTCCACCTTACAGTGCTCCACAAGAATTGACAGAAAGGTGTTTCAGGGAGAGTGTAAATAAGGATATTAAAAAATTTTATTAGAAAGTTTTAACCATTATCGTTGGTTGGCTAGTAGACCAAAATTATGTTAAAAAAACAGATTCTAGTTTCTTTCAATTAAGTCAAAAGTGTCTCAGTTTGTAGGCTCTCCCTTGGATATCATGGGAGTGCTGCTAGACACAGTAAAACAAAAGGGATAGCGTGATGGGGATGTATAGGAAATATTTTGGTAAAATTGAACAAACTGCAGTCTGCTATATTTAATGACTTGGCATTGGGATCAGAGGGGAGGAAAAATATTAAAAATTGTACCAGAAATGGACAGAACTATGTTATATCTAATATCTCTATAGAGATATAAAATATATAGTAATATAGCTTTGTGTGTATAATATATATTAGCTATATAGTTAATACAGTGAACACAGTGTTGCTGCAAGAGCAAAAGCAGCTGTGATTTAGAAAATGGTCACGTTTGTAATGTCTAGATCCCAGTTTTCCTTTTTCTTTTATCATTGCAGTCAGCATAGTCACAAAAAATAGCTCTCATGATGTCATAAACTTTACTGAAGAAAGCAGTGTCTTTCTTGAATTATTTATTTTACATAAAACATTTATAAAGTGCTACTAGACAACATGGAAGAGCAGTATAGTAAAATCAATAAGCATTAAAATCAGAATGAATTTGGGCACCTCATACATTCTGTGGGATTATTCTTCAACTGTGCTTTATATGTGATTACAAAACACCTTTGTTGCAACCCTCGATCCCGTGGCCACTCTGGGGAGCTCCCAGCGTCTGAACAAAGCTGCTGGGCTGTCCTCAGCCAGCTCCCAGCTACTGCCAAGGGGCTGTTTCCCACCTGGGAGCTGCAGGCTGTGGTTTGTGCTGCTTTTGCTGTGCTCCCCTCTCACCCTCAGTGTCTTTCCTGTGCTGCTGAGTGCTGGGATTCTTGCAGAAGATGAGAGTGTGGCACAGGGTTGGCTGGAGCACTGTCCCCATGGCTCGGCATCCACCAGCTGCTGCTGTAGCAGAGTTTTAGGTCCCTAAACTCCCTTGGAACAGCAGGGGAAGGACCCAGGAAATGACCTATTGCAGTGAGCAGTGATTGGTGATGTCAGGTTTGGAAAGATGATGAAATTCTCAGCGTAAGAAATAAACAGCACCTAAGGAGTTCAGATAGTGTGGAAATGAGATTACATAATTTTTATTCTTACAGGATAAATCAAATACCTCTGCAGTTATCTGAACTAATAACATCACACAAATATGGGATTTCTATCAAATAACAAGTGCTCACAGATGACATCGCTGTTGAAAAGCTGAGGATCTGTGTGTACAGGACAGAGGCACTGGATGTGACGGCCACAGTTTGGCAAGTGAAATGAGATCATTGTGTTGCACACCCAAAAACTTGACAGTGTCCCCTCTGGTGTTACTGATGCCTTGTGCAGGCTGCCCTAGAGCAGAGGCTGGGCAGAGCTACAGAATAAAGCAGGGATTCATTCCAAGGATCTCCTCCATGGATGCACCTTGGGCAGCACCAGAGCCCAGCCAGGGCTGCACCCAAGATGAACCCAAATGGTCCCAAAATGCACGAGCGCTGCCGGGGTCTCTCCCTGGGCTCAGCTCTGCTCCATGTGCACATTGCAGTTCAGTGTCCAGTTCCAGCTGCAGCCCCTGCAGTCCCATCCTGCTTGTTTTTCTCTCTGCAGCCCACGGGGTTTGTGCTCTTGGGGCTGAGATTGGGATCATTTGTCCTTGGTGCCCAGCTGGAGCAGGAATTGTTTTGTCTCCCTGCTCTGTGCACAGAGCTCACCATGCCCTCATGTGAAGCCCAGACCCACACACTAAAGCAGCACAGAATGTGAGAAATAGAAAAGCTGAAACCTGAGGCATCATCTCCCCCCTGAGGTATCATCACAGTTGTGTCATTTTTTAAATTGCTGAGAGGTGCAGCCCGATGTATCTTGGAGAGAGCTTCTTGTCCCTTCACAGTTCTCAGGTGCTTCTCTTCACTTCACCCTCTGCTGGGATGTGTGCCCTGGTGAGGTTTTTGTGCTAGCAGCCCTTGCTGTGTGCAGCATTCCTCATCTGCTGTGTTTCAGGCTGATGTCCCTGGGTTTCCTTGCTCAGTGCAGCAGTTCCCCAGAGGCACTATTGGGAATGCTGTCAACAGGCATTATTCCCAATAATAACTGGCCACAATCTTCACCTTTCCCAGTAATGCCCTGACAGATGCTGTGTTCTCTGGTGGGATGTCTTGGCATGGTATTTGTTGGTTGGGTATAAGATTTCCCTTCCAGTTTCTAGACTATGAGCCAGCAGATGGAACTCATACCTCTTGTTCTTGGTAATCCTGTTGGCTCCAGATTGCAGTCACAATTAAGCATCTGAAAATAACTTTTTTATTACAGTCTTCAGGTCAGCTGCCAAGGGGAAAAAATGCTAGTAAAAAACTTAGTTTGATTTGGAGCAAATCTTAACTATTTCTTGTCTCATCTCATGAGAAAAGGAAATTTGAACAAATCATATGAGCACAAAAAGGAGACTGCTGCTTCACTACTTTTCCCATATAAATTTGTGCTTGGATCTCTGAGAAAATTGACTGTAAGACTAGGCAATAGACTCTTCTTCCTTCTGATGATGGAGGTTTTATTTTGGTTTGGTTTTGTCTCACTAAATATTTATATATTTTGCTCTAACTGAAGGAGCATCGACAGCAGAAACTGAGAGCACATAGGCAGAGGCTGGGTGTGAGTTTGGTTTGTGCAGTGAGAAATGAAGGCTCAGATTTCCCTGAGCAGAGAAATGTATTGAAATGTGTTGGCCTTGCCCTGCTGTTACTGGAAAATGCTGCTTGTAACTGACAAGTAAGAATATTCACCTTCAAAAATGGTTTTTCCCTCTTGAAGATTATTTTGATGGGTTTCTCACAAATTTCCTAGTAGTTTTGCCCATGAAGTCTTGGATGACCCAGATTAAACCTCCTGGTAAATTTGATCATTATTTATGTTTTGCGTGTGTGTCCTTGCATGGCTTTTGTTGGTATGATGTTTGTTTTCAAAGAGCATTCTCTGCAGGCCTGTCCTTTCCAGCAACATGAAAAAATGTGGGATTAAAATGATGTTTTGCCAGATTTTGCAGTCTGTGAGTGTATTGAAGTCTCAACAGATAAAAAATTTCAATTGTGCAGAAGGGGTTTGCTTTTAGAATTGCAAGGGTTTTTCTCCCTTCTTGGAAATAATGTGTATTACTGGTTTATGTCAAGCATTCTGGGACCCAAAACTGGTACCTGAGTTTGTGAATTTCAAAAAAAAAGACAAAAAAGAAACCCAACCCTCCAAAAACCAAAAACCAAACCCCAGATTTCCTCTTTTTTTTTTTTTTTTTAATAACTGTTTTCTTTTTAGAGTTTGTCTTGTATTCTGATGGCTGTGATATTTCTGGACACATTAGCCTGTTGTGTGAGGGTGAAAAGTGGTATTAACTTTTAGAGCTAACTGATCAGCTATTTGTTATTTTAGAGTATTTGCTCTAAATAGTATCTTGTTATTTTTAGAACTTTGTTCTTTCTCAGGTTCTCTGGTTTAGTTATAGCTCACTGACTGGTTGCAAGGCAAATACTTGGAAATTTACTGAAATAATAACTAGAATAAGAAAACCAATTTGTGGACGCTGCAGAATTTATTGTCCAGGTTTGGTTTGAGTTTTGTTGATTTTTGTTGTTGTTATTTTTAAATAAAGCATGTCTGTTCAACAGATTGAATACACAGTATAGATTTATAGATTTATTATCCAATTAAAAGAATCTTCTGGCTAAATGTTATATATATATATATATAAGCAAATCTATGTATCTATATATATAAGATTTGCTTTTGGGAGCAGAATAAAGGTGATGTTTTGTGCCTGAAAATACACAGAAGCAGTGGATCCTGTCTTGGAAAGTGTTTTATGCTTATTCTCAAGGTGGTAAAATCTGTTTTTGCATGTGCTGTATGGAGCCAACCACATGATGATAGTTTAGATTTAAATTTAGTGACTCGGGGAATGTGGAGGTGATAACTTGGGAAGAAGTGCTCACAAGTGATTCAGTTTAAATTATGTGAAAGGAGGTGCGTGAACATCAAAGTGGTGTCAGAAGGGAAGAATTTAGAAATGTATCAGTTAAGGGTGGATCAATGAAATGAACTGCTCTAAAGAGTTTAGGGAGTTGAGTTCATGGAATTGAAAAGTGCTCTGGAACTTCAGTTTAAGGAAATTCCAATGAAATGTGCAATCGAGTGCCCAGTTACAGAGCATGGACCACAGTTAAAACATTTAGATCATTTAGGGCCATAATTAAGGGATGCAACCCATAAACAATCATATCCACTGCCTACCCCAAAACAAGAATTTAAGCTAATGCAGATCTGGTGGGAGAACAAACAGGCGTAATTTTGCATTGAATAAATTCAGGTTGAAAACTACTTGTTGAGAATCTGGCACAGCTCTCGAAAAGAAGCACCAGGAGACCCAAGACTTGAGTGGAGCCCAATGTTCTCTTCTAAAGTTTTGCCTAAAAAGAGGTTGGTTGTAAGCTGAGGGTGTACACCAGATGTGAACTGTAAGCTGCCTCTGGTATTTTTCTGCACAATTCTCTATCATGCAGTGCATATAAAATGTGAAACATGAAGGTGTGCTGGATCCTTTGAAGGTTTGCCCTCGAAAAGTGCTTGCTCCAAACCTGCTGTACTTTTCCAATTCACTGCAGTTAGGCTTTGAATTCTGTCCCAAAGCAAGTGGGGCTTAGTTTGCATGGCTTCTTTTGCCTCGACTGAAAGTGTTCCTTATTTTCCATTTATTGCATGGTAAAGCCTAAGGGGAAGCCAAGTCTGATTACCAATATTTTACAATAAATGAAATAAATAATTTTACAAAAATATTTATTTTAGCTGAACTACAATATTATATTATTATAATTCAGTATAAATAATGAATTTTATTCAGCTGAACCAAAATATTTATTTTAGCTGGGACCACAATGTGAAAACCAGTACCAAACTGGACAGCTCAGCCCTAGCTGGGGCTGGGTGTGTAGGGGGGGACAGGGAAAGGGGGACCTGGAGTCCTGCCTCCCCTGCTTCCCCTCAGAGTTCAAGCAGCTCTGTACCTCTGGCTTTTGTTACACTTCTCTAGGAGCTTGCCTGAAATGAATAATAATTAAAAAATGTGCCCGTTCTTTTATGTGAAAATAAGCCAAGTCTGAAAGTGCATAGTCCTATGTTGGGGTATTTTTATTTTAAAACCCGCTTCATGCTAAAAAATAAAAATCCATTACAATAAGCAGGAAGAGTCATTGCTTTAAATTCAATATCTTGTTTGGTTGATGCATAGAAATGCCTAGATTCCCAGTATCTAGGAAATCAACATAATAGATCCAGCACGCCTTCATGTTTTATATTTTGGGAACCCAAGGGTTGTATATTTTGTAAACATATTTAAAATCAATAGTAGCAAAGCTACTATAGAGGATATAACACATAAAAGAGAAAATACTGTCTACCCAAATTATTTTAGCTAGGCATATGAGAACTTGGAAATTCGCTTTAAGGGCTGTGTAGTTAAACACTTTTTAAATGTGCTGCTTAATTTTTCCTCACATTGTAATTCATTGTTGGCCTTTTCTGCAGTGAATTGTTGGGATTAACCAATAAATCAGCAGAAAAGACATGCCAATTTCCTCAACAGTTGACAAATTACAGTGTGGGCAAAGTACTGTATGTATTATTTATTTTTTTTTAAAATTTATTTCATGAGGAAGGCTAACATTCAGATGCCCCAAACCCATGCTTGTTTTATTTGTTAATATTGCATTTAATGATGTTCCGCTTATCTCAGGTAGCATTTGTAAATGTTTTGCTAATAGTCATTATCAATATTAAAGTAATACAAGTAATACATTTGTGGATATTTATGTAAAACTAGTATTATTTGGGAATAGAAGATTTGTAATGATAAGATTTTTCTTCCTAGAACTTAATTTTAATAGAAGACCTTGGAATTGAGTGTATTTTTTCAGAATGCATAAAGCAAAATTTGGGGATTGAATACTGTAGTTCTGAATTATTTAAATACTTGCATTCTGGTTTCCACATTTATTATTTCCTAGTGCTTTGGGATTGTAGCCCTGCAGTCAGACTAGGCAGGGTATCTGCTGTGCACAAATCCTGCATCTGTATTTACAAATAGGTTTTTAGCAGGCCATTTGTAAGTAGCACTTGATATGTGGGAGAGTGACAAATAATCATGCAAATTAGCCCCTTAATTGTGCATTACCTTGGATTTCTCCATTCTTTACTCTCATTGCCTGCAAAGGTTAAAACAATAAACACAATCCCTCAGGATTATGGGTTGTTTGGTCTTTATCATAGCAAACCTATTGTTTAAGGCAAGCTTTTGTGAAGTGCTCAGAAAGTGTGAGTGCAGAGAGAACGTCCCTGACCTTGGCCATGTACTACAGCTCCTGGAACTGTGTTAGCTTTCATACTGCGTGATGTATGAGCAGCCTTCTGAGGAGGCTGGAGGCTGAAAAAGAACCACTCCTGCCACCCCTTCAGTGTCTGAGCTCAGCTGATCCTGGGGAAGGCTGGACAGAGCTAAAGAAAAAATATTCATTAAATGGATCTCCTCCATGGATGCACCTTGGGCAGCACCAGAGCCCAGCCAGGGCTGCACCCAAGATGAACCCAAATGGCCCCAAAATGCACGAGCGCTGCCGGGGTCTCTCCCTGGGATCAGCTCTGCTCCATGTGCACATTGCAGTTCAGTGTCCAGTTCCAGCTGCAGCCCCTGCAGTCCCATCCTGCTTGTTTTTCTCTCTGCAGCCCACGGGGTTTGTGCTCCTGGGCTGAGATTGGGATCATTTGTCCTTGGTGCCCAGCTGGAGCAGGAATTGTTTTGTCTCCCTGCTCTGTGCACAGAGCTCACCATGCCCTCATGTGAAGCCCAGACCCACACACTAAAGCAGCCCAGAATGTGAGAAATAGAAAAGCTGAAACGTGAGGCATTACAGGCACATCAGAAGGTGGCAATGCTGCAGACTATTGCAACATTTGGGGACTTGTCAGAGCTCCAAAGCTGCAGGCTCTGCCTGGGGAGCTCCTGTGGGGCCAGAGAGGTTCCTGCACAGCACTGCCTGTAGGTGCTGTTATAGATTTATATTATAATATTGGCTTTTTGCAAGTATTAAAGTGCATGCTATATGTATCATGTTAAAGTAACTTTGGTATAGTTTTTTGTCAGATTAAGCCCTTTTCTGACCTAGAGATGGGGCAACTGAGAGGTGTTTTAAAACTTTGATTCCATTTTCAGTCTCAGTGAAGGGCGAGACAATACAGATGTTATAATTTATGCCATCACAACCAGAAGCCAATTGGTTCCTAATTACAACACATTATAAGTGTTTCTTGGCCTATCACCTTTAGCCACACCATGCTGACAATTCCTTAAAGCCAATCATCTAAAATGCATCTTTCCTAGTTCTATTTGTCCAGAGTATCTGTTCTTATTTGCAAGGCCATCCTTTGAAACTTTCTGTTTCCATTTCTCTCTCAGCAATGTCTGTCCTATTCCATGACATTTCTAAGTCAGCATTTCTATCTCAAAGTTTGCATAGAGATGCACACTGTGTGAGCTTTCTGTCAGGCTTTGAGAATTCTCTGCAAATCTATTTCTCACATTTCCCCCTCTCTCTTGAACAGAAAAACCTTTTTTGATGATTTTGTTTATCATTTGTTGTGTACAGTGAAGTACATGAGGTATTATTACTAATATTGTTTCTATAACAATCAATGCATATTTACCTATTTTGTAAAGTTTATTCTGTTAACTAAACTTACACACAGTAGTGAAATAGCTGATAGGAGTATGCTTATGTTAAACTGCCTGCTTGGTAGGGATAACATCCACTGAACACAGGATGAGGACCCTGATATTTATATTCCAATTATGAGCACTCACTGTTGGTAGAAAATATGGACCAAAGCCCAAAACTGGAGGTGATAAGAATGGATTAAAACCACAGCCATGACATGTGCATGCTCTGAAAAGGTGGAATTGAGGAGCAGCCATGCTAAACAGTTCTTGGAAGATGTAAACTATTTTGGGGAAAAGTTTAAAAATGCGTTATTGTTTATGAATATGCAACCCTGCCCTGTCGCTCCTCCATGGCTTAGCTCACCTGGGGAGGGATGAGGCAGTGCTTTGGGAATACTGTGCCTCTTTTTGATGTCTTTTGTTAAAAAGTATTTCAACTTCAAATCTGATTTCAGTCCCAAGTGCTGTGATTTCTCTGTGGTGGTGGGCTGAAGTCTTAGCCCTCTTCTGGACAGGGAAAGTTCTGGGAAGGGCAGAGGGCATGTGGGAACAAAAAATGGAGATGGAGCCATGGGGAAGTACTTCCAGCAGCCTAAAACCTAATTTCTGTTTTGCTCATTTAAAATCCTTTAGAGAACATGGCTAGGTTGGTATTACTTTGAAACTATGTTTATTTAGCTGTGACAAATATGGTCTGGATTTAAAACCAAACTGCACTTCCTCCTACGTAGAGGGGTATTTTTACTTGGTGCCTAAAAAAGCGGGCTCCAAATAAAAACACCCCCCCAGGTGGGAGGAAGAGGAGCTAATGAAAGCTTTGTTGGTTGTGGGAAGGTGACTGGCTTGCTTCTGAAGCTGCAAGATCTTTGTGGACACACTCATGTGGGTACCAAACAAATCCTTGTGGGATGGATTCATCTGCCATACTGGCATTAATTATAGCTGTGGGTAGGATAGTGTGAATTAACAGCACTTGGGCTTTACATCCAAACTGCAAATGATCAGCTCCACTCTGTTGTGAGGAGCTGGAGCTGCGTTTCTGGGTTAACATCAGGGTGTTTGAAACTTGGCTGGAGGTGTCTGTGGCACCTTTTAAAAGCTGGCTTGCACACAGTGTGTGAGAAGCAGGATAGCACCAGTCAAGCTTTCTGTTATAGCCTCTGCAACTGGAACCTCTAAGGCTCTAGTTTTGGTTTTAGTTTTTTAAGGGATGCAGTTTTACAGTTCCTGGCTGCTGGAAGTTGGGCTGGCTCAGGTGGCTGCCGGGCTGGGCTGCTCACTCACATCCCCCTGTGCTCACACAGGTTTTGGGGTGCTGCTCCTCCAGGGAGTGTGGCCCTGGTCACCCTCCACCTCCAGGCAGCAGAGGAGACAAAGACCCTGCTCTTTGGGGTGGAGAGAGGGGAGATGCTCTGCCAGCACAGCCTCAGCCCTGGGAAACTTCCTCTGCCACTTCTCCCCTGGCTCCTGTGTTTGCCATTGAATTAAATTATTTTAAAAATTATTTTAACATTTATATATTCAATTATTTTAAAATTTATACATTAAATTTATAAAAACCTTTTATTTGTTTAATACAATGGTATTTCAGCTAACGGTTCCTTTTTGGTTTTCCCCAGCGTTTCAAAATCAAGCTTCAGAAAACTGTCAGGGTGAAGGAAGTTTCCTTTCTCTGTGTCCTTGTTTCTGTAGGCACTCTGCCTCTTTCATAACAGAAGTATTATTTACCTGTCTTAAGAATATTTTAAGGGAGAACCCGACAAATGAGTATTTAAATATCTATTGTGAAAAAAAAATGCTTCTTTAACTTTAGTTTTGGTGGCAATTTACAGAAATTGCCAATATTCCAATATTTCTGAATACAAATACTGTGTACAATTTCAAATAAATACTGTGTACAATTTCAAATAAATACTGTGTACAATTACAAATATCGTGTACAGTTTCAAATAAATATTGTGTACAGTTTCAAATAAATATTGTGTACAGTTTCAAATAAATATTGTGTACAATTACAAATATCATATACAATTACACATACAAATATACAATACAAATATTTCTGAAATCACTTTTGGCAACACTTCTTTCTTCTGTAAACCAAAAAAAAAAAAAGGCATCACCCCAAGAAAATATAGGAATATGCAGTTGACATCTTTCTCTTTTGCACCACTGGTAATACATGATGAGGAATGCAGTTTGTATAAACAGTCACAGATGGAGCTTCAGTTTTACTATTAGGATCTCTCATAAAGCACTAATTACTTGGCTTAAAGAAAAGCACTAGGGAAAAAAAAAATGGGCTTTGTGGATCAGAAAGCTGGAATCTGATTTGAAGTTTCTGTTTCATAATTACCTGCACCTTTATTTTGGTTTGGGTCATGCCATGACCCAAAAGCCTCTCAAAATAAATAGTTCCATTTACAGACTTCAAAAGTTTTATCTGAGTTTATCTAAACTTACAGGAGGCAATAATTTAAATAACCTGCCAATTTCAAGGCAACATTTCAGTGTTGTTCTTACTGCAGTATTCTGTCAGAAAAGAGATTATTTTCTTGCCCCTTGTTTCCCATCAGGCACATGTCAGAAATAAGCTCTGGACCAAAATAAAACAGAGGGCTGTCTCCCCAAAAGTTTGCATGTTAGGACAGGACCCAGGTTTGTGGTCGTGCTGGGTGAACTCAAAGAGGCAGCTGCATTTACTGTTTGCATTTTGAAATCAACAGCCTCTTAAGCATGTGGGTCATTTAGAACTAAGGTGATAAAACTTTAGTCTCCAATTGTGGAAGGTTTTTTTTCTGTTAAATTTCTCCACTGATGGTACCAGCAGTCTTTTCAGTGTCTGGAAAAGGACACAAAAAGCCTGCAAGTCATTGCTGTGATTAAATCATCTTACAGAGTGGGTTACCCTAAAACACCTCAAACATTTTTTGCATTTCAGTTTTAAAGATGGGCATCCTTACTTGCAGTGGCAGGAGAAAGTTTCATACCTATTTCAAGGCTCACTTGGGTTTTCTCTGCCTGCTGAAGTTTGGGTACAAAGCCTTAGAGTTCCAAAAATTCAACCTGCTTCTGGGATTTGTCCTTTTGTGCTTTCAATTCCCAATTGTGTGACTCTCTCGATTAGGATGATGTCATATCTGTGTGTGTGCTAATAATTTATTATTAGGGATTAATAATTGCTATGGAGATTCATCCAGGAATAATGATGATTGGAAAAACATTAATTAAAGTCAGGCTGAGAGCACTGGCTAGCAGCATTAGATTTCCAGGCCTTTGATTTCAGGTACTTTGGCTCTATGGGTCTACGTTTTTCTACATCTGTCTCTAATCAGATTTTCCCTAATTTTTAACCCTCTGGTTTTAAAATTCCATAGTCTTGTTCAGTGTATTAAATAAAGGTTGTTTTCTATATACAAATGTATACTGAGGAAAATTTAATTTAATACAGCACTTAAAATTAAGTGAATGCTGCAATTTTAGGGTATTAATACTAGAACATTTGGAACAGTATTCTGAATTGAGTGGGGTTTGCTGATGGGTTAGTTTATGGTTTGGGGTGGGTTTTTTTTTGGTTTTTTTTTTGTTTTGTTTTTTTTATTATATTCTTCTTCTCCTAAGGGGAAAAAGGCTTTTTGTTGTTAGACCAACATTTGTCTGAAGAATAAGAGTAATGAGCATCTGAGAGTGGAATGTGGGTGAGATAATGTGACACACCAATGACATTTTCATTTAAAAATATTTTAATGAGAACAGGAAACAAAAGAGGGGGAAAAAGCCTGTAGGCTCTGATGCATTGTTCATTATCAGAAAGTACAAATACTTACTTTGGTTTGTGGCTCTATCTATGTATCTAATCTAATCTATCTGTTTTCCCCAAACAATCTATAAAGAGGTGCATATTTTTTTTAATGGGATATAAGCAGCACAGAACATAAAGGTAAAGTAAGCCTTTGGCTTAAGTGAGGTGAGCTGCTCCTATTCTTTGTTCTGCTGGAGACTCTCAATAGGAGCAGTTTTTAGCCATTTTGACAGTTTGTTGAAATACTGTGCAATTGAAAGGCGCTGGGAAATGTAATGTGCTGCATTTCAATATGCATTTGTATCACCTTTTTGTTTATGGCAGCAAAAGCTATGTCATTAGAATGAAAATAAAATATTTTAAAAAAGGAAGGAGCAAGCATCTGTTGATCTATACTGGGGGGACTGTTGGCTGGAGTTTATGCACTCTACATTTTGGTTTGAAATCAGTCAAAATCTTCTTTAAGTTTTTGCAAAGTCATCTTAGCCAACAAGAGCCTGAGAGGGTCTTTCAAAGCAGTGAATATTTGTTGTACATCTCAGAGCACTTACACAATTAATCATTCCCTGAAAAATGTTTTGAATTGTTGCCAGTGCTTATATTGGTGCAGAGCCAGTGCAGAAATCATCTAAGGGTCCTGATGTGTAAAACTTGGAGTGTGTAATAGAATTTGGGAATCAGGGAAAGGTCTGGGTTTACATTCAAGTGATATCAACCCAGAGCCAGATAAGAAGGAGGGGCAGGCTGGAACAAGATTGGAAACAATCTCTCCTCCCTCTCTCTCTTTCCAGCTGTCACCTGACGGCTCAAACCCTTCCCTTCCTTCACACTGTACCTGAAATCTGAAGCCGTTTCGTGTTCCAGTCTGTAAATGCAGCAAAGAATGAGATGTGGGAGTGCCTTGTGTGGGGGTGTGTTTAAACCAAAACAGTGCTTGATCTTTGGCTTGCACTCTCATAGTCCAGATGGGTAAGGACATCTTCTTTCACTGACATCCTTTCCACTCTGAGTGCAGGGACCCTGAGGTTCTAGCAAATATCAAAAACCCCTCTGGAATCATCCCTGACAGTAACAAACAATTTAAAATAAGCAAAGACCTTCATAAAACACTTGAAGCAGCACCCACAAATGCAAGTTTCAGATACCTCTGTGTGCTGCCTCGGGTTCATCTGCCAACTCAGTGTCTTGGTGTCCTTCTGACTGCTGTAGAGTCTCCGAAAATGGAGCCCAACAGCATCACACCAATGTTAGGCAAAAAAAATAGGGCATGGAGAACTTCAGCCCAGTATAATTTTTATTTCTGGCTTTAGGTGACTTAATAATCATAAAATTATTTTAGAAGAATTACAGAATAATATACAGAGTTATTACAGAAGAATAACCTCATAAAATCCTGACTTAGCAATATATTGCTTGCTTATTTTGAAAGAAAGCCCAAATTACATTTTATCTACAGAGAGAGGCAGAAGGGAATGGAAAGGTGTGCCTGGATTTTAATGTCCTTAGCTCAGAGTCTAGAGTTCTGTTGGTTTTAATACTTTTTTAATTCAGAAGTATACTTAAATGAAAATCCATTAGCTAGACCAATTTTCCTAACATAAATAATAACATGGGTTTTTTTTCTGTGTCTGATCACACAAGTTGTGCCACAGGGAGAATTTACCTTTTTAAATTAACCAAGTATTTCTGTGCAGTGAACTAGCTGAGAAGGGCTGAAGTTCATAAAACATAATTGTAGTGGGAGAGTTAAAGGCAACTTATTTTATCTTTTTGGCAAGTAAACACCAGACTTTATTAAACATACAGGGACAGTGCTCCACATATGGAGGAAATGACATTTATCCTGCAGATGCAGAAGATTAATTCTGCACCTTCCTCAAGGAGTGGAGTTCACTGGTGAGCAATTAAAACTGTAAAACCAGAAACTGTAAGAGAACATTTCATGGCACTAATCATTGTTTTGTGGGAAAGACAAAAAAAAAAAGAGTAAAAATAGAAGATTTACTCTCTGTGTGTAGAAGGTAAAAAAGAAACAACAACAATAAAAACCCAAACTAAAAGCAAACCACATTTACTATATAGGGGTTTATATATTATGTGGTGTTAGGGAAAGGTTCACAGTACTAAAGATTTGGAGTTTCTTGATCCTTAAGTCTTGGACATGTCAGGAGAGTCTTGGCTTATATCAGGACAATCATTTTGTTCCCACCTTGACATTTGGGTTGGCTGAAATCTTCCTTATCCAAAGGCTCAATTTCAGGCTTATGTTGCTTCAGTTCAAAGCATCTCTAGGGTTGAGTTTGGGATAATTTTCTGCTTTGCTGTTGCTCTGTTCGCAGTGAATATTTCTCTAGAGACCATTCCCAAAAGTTCTTACAGTTGAGGGAGGGAAGCTTTGTTTGTTACTTTGTTGTGTTTGATAGCGGTTTCTGCATTATGGATGATTAAATTAGGGTATTTTAGAACTAATGCTTCTAGAATCAGAGTAGTTTACTGAAATTTCCTAGTTATATCAGTTGAGTTTTGATTTGCAATATAGATTTGAATATTGCAGTATTGGTAGTGCTGCAGTGATGATCTTCTAGCAGACAGGCAAATCACTCCAGAGGAAATCAAATAACCTTGGAGCCTGCAGGCCTAGGCACCAAAAGTGTCCCTGGGCTGTTCAGGAGATAAGATTGTAGCTATGCCAGGCAGTTGATGCTTTCCAGCAGAAGGCTTTAATTATCTTATTATTATTTATTTATTTTATTCTTGAAACTTATCAAAGGCTTCAAAGGGGAAAGATGAAAAAAATGAAAAGATGAGATGAAAAAAAAATTCTTTGGTGCTGCAGTTTTGCTCTCATGTGAGAGCTGCAGAAGTGTGCTGATCCAGATTGAGATCAGAGAGATTGACTGGAGACTGTCTGATTACAGCCTGGATACCTGTTTTAACTACATTGGTCTAGAAACCATTCAGATCTATAAACCACACCAGGCTAAATTGATTTAAGTTTCTCTTAAACTGATTTAAGATAGACTGCACCAGGGACTGGCACAGATTTAACTAAATCTGTTTCTAAACCACTCGGGTTAACTCAGTGCTCAGACTGATATAAATCAACCTTTGAATGCAGAAGTTAAAAGGTCCATATTTTACAGTTTTTACGTTGTTCATTTGACTCATCTGGGCACAAATGTTGACTGTAGACAACTATTTCATTAACAGTGAGCAGAATGGAACAGGAGTCACAATTTTCTTTAAATTGAACTAATATTTGAAAAAGGACATATTGGAGATGCATATGACAGTGCTTTCTGCTGAAAGCCTGAGAAGGCTGAAAAGACACTGGATGATAATGAAATTGTATTTGGATCTTTTTTCCATAAAATGAAGTAGTCATTCTAATGTGCGAAGTGCTATAATTATAAAGCAATTTGCCACCCTTAATGGGAGGACTTTTATTTCATAAAATATTAACAAAATATAATATCAGTGCAATAGGTTAGGAACAGTCTTATTTTCCTCCATAAAAAGTCAATTTGTAACCACTGCAGACTGTCTTTCTCCGAATGACTATATTAGGGTAACTGATCCTTTTATAGAAGTATTGAAAGATGAGCATTAAAATAATCACAACAGCTATCTCATTTACCTTTCTACTTTGTAATCAAATATTTCTCACTGTCTGCCTCTCTAATTTAGAGGCTGCTGTTGTTTCTGAAGATGATTGGCCAAGGGAAGCAGCATTTAAACAGTGCCTGAGAAAGGTAAAAACATTTGAGACAAAACTACATCTAGGAAGGGTTATCAGCCAGACAACATGGCCCCATTTCCTAGTTTGCTTAAAAAAGCATTTGTATTCAGCAATCAAGTAAGGAAAAATTAACCTACTTTTTCCACAGTAAAGGGAGAGGAAAGAAAGTCAGGGAGCTTCTGTAATTATGTAATAATCAGGATTTCAGCTCTGATCTAGGCAGCTGCAAAGCATATCTATCATGTGAAGAAGAAAGGACTGGAGATGGCAAATTAACCAAGCCTTAATGGATTCACTTTCATTTCCTCTCTTTGTTACTATTTTTAATTAAACAGATGATCTTTTTTTTTCTTTTTCCTTTTTTATTTTTTCCTTTGCTGCTGTAACTTGCACCATTCTGGTGTCTACTCAAGCAGCACATGATCAACTCCTAGGAAAGTCATTAATTGTGTTAATTTTGATAGTGCTTCAAGAAATGGAACTCTGAGTAGTTGAGACAAAGCTCACTTGAGGAGGAAATTACTTGAGCTGAATGAGCAACAAAATTTTCTCCCAAAATAAATGGTAATAGCTCACTTTAATGTGTTTTAATGTGTTAGGTAGGGAAATGTCCCAGGAGAGACAGAACAGGTTGGCAAAGGCGGATCAGAAATTAAATGTGAGCCACCTCTCCAGTACTTTAGTCTGGAAATAATGACTATAAATTAGTTCTCTAAAGTCAGTGACTATATATTAATAGCTTTCCTCTGTATTTAAAAACAGTCAGAAAAAAACATAGGCTATCATTGGTAGGAACTGTAGAGTTGTGTCCATGAGAGAACAATCACCAAACTCTGTTTTTGAAGTGCAGCCCCAGACATGTTTGGCAATCTATATCTGTAAACTTTACTAGGTGGAGTACATCTCTGTTTTGGTGATGATTGTTGTGTGTTTGCACATTAAAACTAAAGCCAAAACAAGACAAGGGACAGCATCACAACAACCAGTTAAAATATTTTCTTTCTGACTGAATTTGGAGAGTTCGTTTTCTGAACAGCACAGAAATACCTTAAGGAAATTGCATTTTTCTGATTGAGGATCCAATAAAGATGTTTGGTATCTCAATCATGATAAGGCTGTGAGGTCCTGTTTTAGTGTCCTTTATGCAGCAGAGCTTCCACTGATGTCCCATGGGCTCACCTGGGACATCAGCTGGGGTTCAAACCAAAGGATGGGATCCCAGCAGGGACTTAGCCAACGTGTTTGGCCCCTCAGAATTCAGTGTACAGCGAGATCATTAGCTGACAAATCACTGTGAGATGGGTGTTTAGTCAGTCTGACAGAGCTGCTGGCTGGAAAATCTACATCCAGAGAAGTCATTCACACTGGAAACCCACGGTGCATCTGTTGAAGGCAGGGTGGAAGCAATCTTGCTGCTGTCCCTGTGCCTGTTCACAGCTGTCTGGCAGCCAGGGCTGGTGCAAACACAGAAGAAGCAGTGCCTAAACTAGTTGCTTGTGGGTTGCAAATGCAGGGTGTTGCTATTTATCCCTGTCAGCAGCAGGCCCTATTAACTATTTTTAATGAATCACCACTGCTTTTACTTTTGCCATCAGCCATGACCTTCACCATTTAGAAACACACGGTCTCTCATAAATGATAGTCTGTGGCATATAAACTTGAGAAGGATTCTATCACGGCTCAAACTACAATATCTATCATTAAAACAAACTGCTCATTCCAGCTGAAGAGACACTCATATATATCATGGAACCAGCGTTCCATATTTTGAAATTTACTGCCCTGCATTGGTGCTTCTTTTTCTTCTCTTTTTTTCTCTTTTTTTTTTTTTTTTTTTTTTTTTTTTAAGGAGGCCATGCAACCTCGTTGTTTGGTTTTTTTTTTTTTTTTTTTTTTATTTTTAAGGAGGCCATGCAACCTTTCTCACTTAATACTTTTGATAAACTTCTGCTGACAAGGAACTTGATTAATGACGGTTAAAGGAATTGAATCAAGAGTAGGAAAGACAGGGCCAAAAAAGCAGACTGCTGGCCTGATGGAAACGAACGTCTCTACAGAAATATATGATGGACCCTCCTTTTTGCCATGCCAAGTAATTACTTGCACAGGCCTGTTGTAATAATTCCTATTACAGCCAAAACGGAAAAGTCAGTAACTCACAGCCCTGGGACAAGGTGAAGGCAAGGCCAGAGTAGTGTGGATCAATATTTCATTTACTCACTTAGGTTAGCTTCTATCCCTGTATCAAATTCTTTTACAGAAAGCCATGAAAGAAATGAGGTTTGCTGAAAAACACCAACACGGGGCCCTCATTTCCTTGGGGGTGCTGGTAGAGAACACGGAGCAACAAAACCTCTCAGCAAAACAATATGCACTCAAGGTCACTCATTACTTGCTACTGTTGGAAAATAAAGTGCCATTAGCCTGATATGAGTAATGTACATCAATCAAGTGCAGACCAGCAAAAGTATGTTTTCAGCATGGCATTGCAGCTGAAAATGAATGAACCATGTTAACGCTTTCCGAGCACTTGATAACAGTGAAGAATTTTTCCTTTGGCATTATCATTTATTTCGGAGTTTCACTGCTGCTCATCATCGTGAAATCCGACCAGAGCACCTCAGTTATTTGCTACACTTGACTACAATTGGATTAATTCTCACTAATAAACATCCCAGCTTTGAGGGGGACAGTTGGATGCTGTCCAAAAAGGTCCTGTGAGTGCCTTACAGGACCCTCAGCCTGGGTCTGGAAACCCAGATGTAACAAGAAATAATCTGTTGTGTTAGCAAAATGACTTAAAGCAGTACTTGCTCAGAACATGAGGTGACATCAAGGTACACGTACTTCTACTTGGCTGCATCCTCAACTTTTTCCTTCCATACAGAAGTTTTGAGGCAAGGGAGGACTCCAATGATTCATTCATGGCTTGCACAGTGCTGATCTGAAGGGCAAAATTAATATGTGCTTCTGCAGTGGCTGAGGTACACTGTGGTGTATTTATTTTTTTCTGTTTCCTCTCACAGAGTTCTGGGTGAATTGTTTAGTGGGTTGTTTGTGAATGCTCATATAGTTGATGAAGTTTTAGATATTTTCAAATCTTCTTGATTGTCTTCTTGGCAGAAAGTTATGTTTTCTGTTAGCAAAATTCAGAATTCTCTGATCTTACCTGCGTCATTGAAATGTTGATATAATGGTCATGAAGCAGTACCTTCCCAAAAACCTCCATGTTATCCTGTTCAAAAATAAATCCATTATATAGGCATAAAATAAACTGTCACAGAGCAGGGAGAACTACTGTGGGAAAAGCACACTTCTTTTTCCTACTAGAAAGTAAATTTTCTCTGCTTCTTTTTTTCTTTAGTAGTATTCTTTGTTTTTCTTGAGCATTTTGAAATCACTTACTAAATAATAGACTTACTAATAAGACTTACTAATAAGTCTCTTTTCCACAATTGTACCCTGAAGACTGACTGAGGCATGCAAAAACAGTTGAAGTGTTTAGGATTTTTCACTCTTACCATGTTTGGTAGTGGTGAAAACGAGTTATTTTCTCCTCTAGCCCCATCTTCTGAGATCAGACTTCCAACCTGTGATTGTTGAGCTCCTTGTAGCACTGAACTCATTGAACCAGTATTAATTCCATGCAACTGTAGTGTGTAAGTGAACACAGCCCAGAAATTCTGGGCCAGGAGGAAAATGATCAAAGGTCACATGCTAAGTCAGACATGAATGTGACCTTTCATGTCTGACACTTTGAAAATCCATGTTAAATTTGCTGCTGTTCACTGAAGTCTGGGGACAGTAAATGAATTAATTGCACGTCCTCTACAGTTGTTAACAACTTGGATAACGTTCTTAAGTTTTCTGCAGTTGTGATATTTTATTTTCATTTACAAATCTGAAGTATTGGCAAGTGAGCAACTCTAGTCTTAATTCCATGCAAGTTTCATTCAAGTAAACCAGCTGAAACTCTGGTAAATAGGAATTTGATGATATTTTGGACTGTTTGGGTTGATTTTTTCCTATGGATTTCATTATTTAAAGTTGTATTTTATAGCACGGCAGAATACTTCCTGTTGCTCTTGCTATGTGCTGCTGCTTTCTAATGATTTAATGGAAAGTGATGTCCAGAGTAGGAGTCCTGAGACAGTGCTGTTTCCTTCCTGTCTGCAAGCAGGGAAGAGAGATGAGCATTTAGAGCTGCCCATCCAGCTAAACATATCAGTTTAAAGGCACTCTGTCTTGCTGGTCACGTAGAGAGGCTCTCCTGGATTAAAAGGGTCCACTCCATTTCATTTGTTCTGTGGTTTAGATGTGCAGTCAACTTTGTAAAGAGGGTGCAGTTCAGTCATATAAAGTCTAATAATTCCTTAAAGAGATTCTTTGAAAGGCACAGAGCAGAATTAGAGAACCTGTCTCCTCTACTCCTTAGAATCACAATTTCCTTTTTTTTTTTTTTTTTTAATTCCCAAATCCTGTTCTTGTGATTAAATTACCTTTCAAAATCTCATTCACTGCAGGTAGTCAGGCTGCTCTACGCCTGTGATTCAAGACTGAGTCCCAAGTCCTAAAAGTTGTTTGGGTGACCATATATAACTTGAAGTGACCCAGTTATGTTAGTAGTTTATTCTCATTAACTATCTTTGAAGCAGGGAGATAATATTACCATCATGTACTGGGAGGAAGGAGGGTGGCAAGGCAGAAATCAGTGTAAAGGCATTTTGGTGCCCAGTTAAACCAGCAGAAAATGAGCACCTAAATACCTGTGGAAGGTCTAGGTGTCACTCACTATGGGGAGAACCAGCACACAGGTATTAGAAATCTTGGAAGGTTTCCTGTGCCTCAGGTTGCAGTGAAAAGATCTTTCAAGAATGCCTCCACCAGGGCAGGAGGGTCTTGTGATGGGAGGTTGAACAGCTCTGGCTCTTGTAAGAGAAGATGAAATCACTCCTTTTCCCTTAATTTTCTCTGGTACAAAGGAATCAAAGATTACTTTTTCTGTTTGCAAACTAGAACTCTGACTTTTGGGTTTGCTTTTTTTCCTATTTTGCATGAAAATACCCTTGGTTCTTGGTGTCTCTGAGAACCTGGAGTCATTGTCTTGTGTGGGTGAGTGTTCTGGTGTAGCTTTCATCCCAAAAAAAGCTGCATGCAGCAGGATTTCTCTTTGAACCAGAGTGTTAACTGAGAGATTTGGGTCACATCCCTCACCCAAACGTCAGGCAGTCTGCTTGCACTTATAATCAAGAACAAATGTTTGGTCTGGAGGTCAGGATTTTTGGATTCATAGTGCACTTAGTTAGATCAAGGTCTCATCTGGGGTTAAAATCAATATTGCAAATTGCAGCTTAAATGGCAAAGAATATGTTTCCATCCATGTAATATTTTAGGTACAGTAGTCTTAATGTATAACTAGGTCAGTTCCATTAAGATGTAATTTCATTAAGGGACCATAACTGCTACTGGAATTTGGCCACTAGATGAATATATGTTTTTGTCTGATACAACTGTACAGACCTGCATCACTCTTGGGTGCTGCTCACTTGGGTAGTTCTGCTTTAGCACGACAACCCAGTGATCAGACAGTGCACTCTGCAAGGAAGTCTGAAGGAAATCAGTAAAAAATATTTGTCTGCAGGGGATGCTTCTGGTTTTCAACTGTCACAAGAACGAATACCTGTCAAAGCAGTGCAACAAAGCGCTTGAACATTTAGAGACCTTCAGTTTAATGCACTTGTACAGGTACATATGCAAGTGGCGTGTTGAGCAGCAGAGCCTTCAGGCTCTCTTTCAAACAGGATATGAGACAAAGCATCTGACTTTGAGGAGCTTTGCTTCACTTTTAATGTGGCAAATCTAAGCAGAGTTGACCATAAAAGACTTGAAAAGTCTTGGGATAAGGAGATGAAAGCATTGTTCAGAGGAAGGCACTTTTTCTGCATTCCTGCTGCCTTAGGAGCATGTCTGTCCCCAAGCATGGTGCACACAGGAGTGGCAGATGAGGGGGAAAGGGAAAGTAATCTCAAAATCTTGAAAAAGGAGGAAGACTGTGGGATGGCTTTTATGTAATCCTCTGTGAGGATTAATTTCTTGTGCACAACAGCCACACTGAGCTTTGTAGCTGAGCGTGGTGCTGTTCACAAAGTGTGTCCCTGTCTGCTGGTTCCTGCACTGTGGGTTCAGTCTCTGCACAAACTGGGAGAGTTTATTTTGTGTTTCATCCCTGAGGGCATCACCCAGCACTGCCATGCTGCACAGAGCACAACCTGCTTTTCTCCTCTTGCAGCACAGAGCTGGGGAGGACAAACAGCCAGAGCTGTAGGCAAGCAAAGAGCTCCAGCCCTCTCTTGGCTGTGGGGGCCTTAAAAAGCCCCAGCTCTCCAACAAGGATCTGCTCTGTGTTTGTGGAGGAAGTCTGGGGAGAGAGGAGATCATAACTGGGCAGCAGCTGCTCTGTATGACTTGCTTCCCTGGAAACCTGGCAGCTCTCCAAGTCAAAATCTGAATAGGAGTTAAACTGCTGGGAGCATTAACTCCCCTTGCAGCCACCAGCCTGCTCTTTCCCTCCCTGCTTCCAGCAGAAGTGAAGGATTTCTGCCCAGGCAGCTTTGGAGGTTTCCTCTTGCTGGCCAGGGGTCTGTGTACAAATCAAAAACGGGATGGGGCTGCTAAGGAACACATCTCGAGCTGTTTTATTTCCAGCATCAGCCTCATGACATGGTTATGACAATGGGAGGATGCCAGCAGCTCACATCCCAGGCAGCAGATCAAGAACTTAATGCTAAAACTTCAGAGGTTTTTTGACCGATCGCACAAAGCAAAAGCATATTGACAGTAGTTCCATCCAACCACTATAAGCACACTTACCTTTGGTTAAAACAATGCTTGCGTATTTCAAATACAATACCTGCTTGTAAGCCTTAAAACACAACTCACACAGCTCCATTATTAAGTTTAGAATTTCATAATATCTCACTAGATGTACTTTTCTGCAGCTTAGGGAGTTATTCTAGCCAAGCATTAATGCACAGACCATTGTTCCATTTGTCCTTACTTTTCTACTCCTTACATAATTTTTCTGCTGACCAATCCTACGGCTACTGCTTAGCTCTAATTGCAGTTCTGCTGTCTCTGAGGCCTGCCTTTTGCAGCTTTCCCAAACCCCTCTGATTTTATGGATTCCCACAGGCTCCTGCTGGCAGCAGAGGCAGGGCACACATCCAGCACCGTGGGCTTTGTCCCCAGGACCTGCTGCTGGTGGCACCCGACAGGGACCAGGACATTGGGAGCAGCTCTTCCATCTCCTGTAGGCCCTGCCACTGCACACAGCCTGACCCAATCAGGAGTTAAGCACTGCTTTTAGAGCTTTTTTTTTTTGCTGTTTTGATATTTAGGGATTCCTGTTTACATGGAAGGCTTTCCTGTGAATTCCCAGTCATGTGTAAGCATCCTAGGACAGCATTCTGCTGCCTCTGGGTGGCTTGAATATCCTCCCCTCCCTCTCCCCCTGGTTCTCCAAGTGAGCACAATTTTCTTGGCAGCTTTTCAGGACTTCCCAGCTCGTTGTTGGGTCCTCTTGAAGTTGCAAAAAATCAGTTTTATGTCCCTTGATTATTTATGCACAGAATGTTTTAAATCTTCCTGTTTTAATCATGATTTAATCTGGGATTTTTTTAAGTACCTTTTAAATTGTCCTGTTTACTTCTTGCTGCTTTTTGTAACCTTTTTGTTTTCAGTTAATGTACAACATGACTCATATATTCCAAAATACTGCAAAGAGTAAAAAAATAACATTTCTACCTGTTGGCAAGTGAAGCGGGTTAACCTGGATATGAATCAATATCTGCTGAAGAGATGCTGATGTTTATTTTGTCAAGATGCATAAAAAAGCAGTCTGAAATGAAACAAGAGTGAATCATACAGCTGCTCTCTGCTTAGACGTTTTCTCCCTGTGGAGGCAGTCACAACAGCAGCCCAGAGAGGGTTTTTAAGGCTTTTCCTGCTCTTCTGTGCCCTCTGTTTTTGATCATCCACCCAGGCTTGTGAACTTGTGAACAGTGCCAAATCAAATAGTGCAGCATCCCCATAAGTCTGCTCTTGGAAGCCAAGGAATTCTGCAGTGCAATGCCAGATATGAAAGAAGCAATTATAGTGAACTTCCAGGAGTTTAGGTTTCATAACTTTAATATTTGTGTAATGTATATTTTTGAGGCTTCTTTTGTAACCGTGCTTCTGCTTTATGTATGCCTTATCCACTAAATTTTAATCTATATGATCTTGTAAAAAACATGGGTTTTTTACTTGTTCTCTCCCTTTTTTAGGTTTTTTTTGGGGGGGGGTGTTTGACTGTTTGCTTTTGGTGTATTTTTGTTGTTGTTTTTGTTTGGTTTTTTGTATTTTTTGTGGTTCTCAAGTGCCATACAAAGTTGGAATCCTATTTCTGTGCACACAGGCTCTGGTAACTGAAGCTCGGTGTTGGTTGGTGAGGGAGAACCTTTGCAGAAGGAACCATAGCAGTGATTTTGAGTACAGAACACCAACTTGGCAAATATTTCTCATCCCTCAGGCTTATGCAGAAGCCTTCTCAAGAGTTCAGTCCTTCTCAGTCAGTAACAACTAAGAAAATACCTGATGTGAAGCCCTACAGGTTTTCATGCTTTAGACAATGAAATAAATTAACGGGGTAATGGCATTGTTTAGAATGAAAGTAAGAAAACTTGAATTTCTCTTATTGGATTGCAGTGTGGGCTCAATTTGAAATGAAATTCATCTCATGGTGATCAGGCATCTAGAATCTGCTCTCCATGTGATGTTCAGGGGCACAAAGAGGAGCTTTGCCCAAAATGAAGTTATTTTTAGCTACACATTAGTGAACAGCCACACTCTCTCAGGGCCTAGAAAGCCAGAGTCCATTTGCAGTGATTTAACATGCTGCTTGCTTAAATTCTAGGTGAGGGAGGCAGGGAAAATCTAACTTGAAACTCAATTACAGTATGACGAGATTAGGGAAATAAATTAGCAAAATTGATTTTGCATTTACTGATCTTCCTCGTGAAGTTTACCCTTTTACCTATCTTTATTATTATTATTATTATTAATTTTATTGTTATTTATTCTTTTTACTATTTTTTATTTACTATTTCTCTTTTATTTACTATGTCTTTTTTATTACTATTTATTTTTATTTACAATTTCTTTTTTATTATTTCTTTATTTTATTATTATTCTCAATTATTATTTTTTTTAGATGTTATCATTATTATTTATTCTTCATAAAGAAGCCATGGTTTATTGATGCCCACGTGACCTAGACCTTCCACACTGTGCCTGTTTGTTGCATTCATACCTCTGTGTGCAGGAAGGGAAATGTTTTCTTTGAGTAGCTTTAATGAGATAAAACTTCTGTTTTCTGTGTTGTTTCAGTCATTTGTACCTTACACTACTTGACTATCGTGATAAATGCAAAAATGGTTGAAGATTTCCACTTTTATGTGAAATTTACTGCAGTAGCTTTTGATGGTAGCGAGCTCTAAGAACCACTAATTCAAACCAAAAAAAATCATTTTTTAAATGGTCCGGGGATTTCTGCCCTTGTTATTTCACTGTGTAGGCTCAAGCCTTCACTAGAGAAGATCAATAAAGAACTTGTTTGCATTAACAGGGCTAACATCACACTTGGTGTGGGTGCCTGGCTGTATACAGAGGTCACTTGCACTGGAAATTCATGAAAGAAATCAAATCTTTTACTTGCTTTGGTTGAATTTAGGGACAACTTCAGTAGGTAAAAAATTACTCCTTTTCCCTCCAGGGACCTAGTTCTTAATTGTAGCTGCAGCTCTGTTTTTTATAGGCTCTGTGAAGTTTGTAGGAGTTATACTAATAATAAAAATTCCTAGATTTAATTTTATTTTTAGGCTTACTGCAAAAAGCCAGGCTGTTTGTCTTGGAAGTTTTGCTTCACAACAGCACAGTCAAATTCATTTCTGTTATTCATTCAGAAGTGTCGGAGAGGAGGAGGAAGGAATTGTTTAGCTCCCGAGATGCTGTCAGATTAAAGACAAAGAACTTTGGTCATATTTGGGATGCAGCTACTTCATTTAGGGTAGAATGAATTTTTAACATTTCTTTTCAAAAGGCTCATTTAAGCATGTGAAAAACAGTATCCTGAGGAATCCTTATAGTTCTGTGGAAACTCAGTGTATTTTTTACTCAAGTACTTCTAACAGGTGGGAGAGGTTTTTTTCATTTAATAACTTTGTTTTAAAGGAACAAGTTTCTAGCTTGGAGTTTTGCTAAAAAGTAAAATGTACCCACATGCACACATGGGCTGTGAACCAGGTGATATTTTCTGGTCTTCTCCAGACATTTTCTCTCTGTCCTGGAGAACTAGGATATATTGAAAAGAAAACTATAAGAAAACTAGTTGTACTTTGCTTTGGAAAGCAACCTTTTGTAATGTGTAATCCTATGTTACCACTTCCTTGGGGAAAAAAAAGCTTTCTTTTACCTAAAATAAACTTTCTGAAATAACTCTCACCATTTGGGAAGCTTTCAACACATTGTAGGACAGAGTTTTTCTTTTTCTCTTCCAATAATGCTTTGCACCACGCTGTGACTTGAACTTTATTTTCACATGTTGTGGGAACATCTGAAATCCCTTGCCAATCCACCTTTCTCTCCAAATCCTTGGAACAAAATTGGCAGAAAAGCAGGATATCCATAAAGGTATGTGTCCTGGTGTCCAGCAGGGCTTAGACCCATGGCAGTGTGTTAAAATACATCTATCCAGTAATTAGGGTATAACAATGGTAGACAGCAAGAGAAGCTGCAAATGGAGTTTTTGATATCATCTCCTTGACGGAAATGCTGATTTTACATCAGGTTTACAAGAAACTGGTGAAATTTCTGGTGCTGGAGGGACAGAGCAATTGTATTTTATGGTACAAAATGTTTTGTTGGGTTTGGGTTTTTTGATTGCAAACTGTGCAGGAACTCATCTAGGACCTCATGGGCTTAGACACCATGGCAGTGTGTTAAAATACATTTATACAGTAATTAGGGTATAACAATGGTAGGTGGCAAAAGAGGACAGGCTGCAAATGGAGTTTTTTCATATAATTTCCTTGACAGAAATGTGATATTTTACATCAGGTTTACAAGGAACTGGTGAAAGTGGTGGAGGGACAGATCAATTATATTTTATGGTGTAAAATATATTGTTGGGATTGGGTGGGTTTTTTTGATTGAAAACAGGGCAGAAACTCATCTAGGGGAAAATGTTTAGGAGTGGAAGGAGAATGTAGAATCCAGGCATAACTGTAAGCTGTGTGTGGTGAGGATGTTTGATCCACAGTCTATGTGTGGAAAAAATCTGTTGGGTCTAATCAGATTTGTGATAAATGTTAATGGGCTCTCCACACTGTGCAGTTGTTTTTGCTGAAGCAGTTTAGGTATAAGTGTGCAAAATCCTGAGCCCAGAGTTTGTGAATTCAGCAGTTCATGTGAGTAATCCAAAATAAGCTTAATCAATGGGAATGTTATGTCTGTCACTGATGGATTTTTTTTTTTCCTGAAATATGAGTTCATATTAACCCTCATGTTCAAAGAGAAAAATAAAATTAAAAGCCTGATCCTACAGTTCCAGTTTCTTTGAATCAAGGACTGTATGGTTTGGTCTTGATATAGCAACAGTTAATGTTATAGTTTCTTGCATTCACCTTGAGCAATTATATGGTTTAATGTTTATGCAGCAAATTATTAGGTTTGGCAATGACTCAGTCGTCAGGATTAGTTTTACACCAAATTGCTTGCAGATACCAAATGACAGGTTTTGTAATGAAAGGTTGCAATTATTTCTAATTTCCTCAATAGTAGTCACAAATCACTGATGCTGATTCTGCCGTTGGTACGTGGCTTTCTGGAATAAGATCCTGGTGTGTCTGCCTTAGCAGGCTTCTGTTCTGTTTACAAAATTGAATAAATCAGGTAGAGTTACGAGTGTGCAGGAGGAAATTTCAGATAAATTGTTACTACATGATCGGGGTGGGTGTTTTTGGGTTTGGTTCCTTTCAGCATATTTAGTTCTTGTTATCTATTTTCCCTTGCTTGTTGGTGATGTTTGTTATTCCACTCTTCTGAATGATCAGAGCGAGCTGCAGAAATGGTGATTAGCCATGGGACAGTGTTACCCTGGTGTGAGGATTCTGCCCCTGGTTCTGCAGGTAGCTTGCTCAGCCCTGGCTCAGGGGTCTGTGCACTCTGTGCTGTTCAGTGCAGCAAAAACCCTTCCAGTCTTCCCAAGCTGCTGAAATTATTCAATCCACAGAGGCTTATCACTTTGCCAAGCTCAAATAATCTCCTTATCGCAGTCAGTCTCACACAAGTAACACCATGACTTATCCTGATGCTGTCCTGGCCAATATTAATGCATTCTTTCCAAAGAAAACAGCTTCTAATTGCCTAAGCTGTGTGTGAGCTGTTGAACACTAGGTACCACTGCTGTTGGAAGTATTTAATGCCTTCCTAATGCCATGAGTATGGAAAAATAAAAAACACATAAAAACCCATTTTGTTTATTTTAAGTTTGAACAATTTACTGCAACAGCACTGCCTGCAACAATACTAACTGGGATTGCAATGCAACTTTCTGATCCATGCTTTTGTGTATGGTGCATGTCCAACTGCATTTTACCAGGGACAAAACTGCTGCCAGACAAAGCACCTAAAATCACACCAACTGCTCTTTTCATTAAATACTTGTTTCATCTTATCTCAAGGTTTTGTTCAAAGCTGTGTTAGCTTTGAAGGTGGATGGTGAGGCCATTTTAGATTGTATGAACATGTGATAACCTAAATCTTCAGTATGATCTGCACAGAGCAGGGAGCAAAGATGCTGAGAGGGCTGGAGCACCTCCAGAATTGGGGTTATTCAGCCTGAAGAGGAGAAAGGTGTGGGGGAACCTTCCAGCAGCTTTCCAGTGCCTAAAGGAGTTAGGAGGGAACTCCAGAGGGACTTGGACAAGGGCAGGGAGTGACAGGACAAGGGGAGTGGCTGCACACTGCCAGAGGGCAGGGTTAGGTTAGATTTTGGGAAGAAGTTCTCTGTTGTGAAGGTGGTGAGGCACTGGCACAGGCTGCCCAGAGCAGCTGTGGCTGCCCCATCCCTGGAAATGTTCCAGGCCAGGCTGGATGGGGCTCTGAGCAACCTGCTGGTGGAAGGGGCTTTGGAACAAGATGGTCTGTGAGGTCCTTTCTGGGGATGTTCCTCCTTCCCCAACAGAGCAGGGAGTAAGGGAATGGGGGCCATGGTCAGTTCATCACACACTGTTCCTTCCCTTGCTGCAGCCTGGGGTCCCTCCCACGGGAGACAGCTCTCCATGAAGTTCTGCAGTGTGAGCCCATTCCTTGGGCAGCAGTTCTCCAGAAACTGCTGCAGTGTGGGTCCCTCTGCCACGGGCTGCATCCCTTCAGGAACAGCCTGCCCCAAAGAAGTCCCCCAAGGGGTCACAAATCCTGCCAGGAAATCTGCTCCAGCATGGCCAACCCAAAACACTCTGGTTTATCTCGAGCTCTTTCATATTTTGGTTCCTTGCAGGGAGTAGCATAAGTAATGACACTTGGTTCAATAGTGCAGAGTTAAAGCAAAATCTCACAAGGAAAGCAGACTCAGGGAGCTTCCATGCATGTTTTGAATATAATTTCCTCTGTTCTCACCTGAAAGTTTTGTGATGCTTCTCCCACAACTCCCAGAGATGCAATGTCTGCCCAGTACAGGCATTCTTCTAAATGAAAAGTAGAAATTAAGACTGCTGCAAAAGTCTTCTAAGTCTTGCTCTATTATTCTTGCAATATGTATCAACACATAAAAAAATTCTATTTTCCTTAAAAATTTTTTAGTGAAAAACACTGGTCATATTTGGGATGCAGCTACTTGATTTAGGGTAGAATGAGTTTTTAACATTTCTTTTTGCAAGGCACATTTAAACATGTGGAAAATAGTATTCTGAGGAATCTTTATAGTTCTGTAGAAACCCAGTGTATTTTTTACTGAAGTACTTCTAACAGGTGGGAGAGGTTTTTTCATTTAATAACTTTGTTTTAAAGGAACAAGTTTCTAGCTTGGAGTTTTGCTAAAAAGTAAAATCTACCCATATGCACATATGGGCTGTCAACCAGGTGATATTTTCTAGTCTACCTTTTATAAATAACAGTAATTCTCTTGGGGTCCAGCTCCTTTAACTTTCAAACAATTCTCAGAGGAAGAATAATAGTAAACAAGGTGACAATAGTGAATGTTCAATAAAAAAGTTGACTGTCCTCAACCAGTTTGGGTTTCTCCGAACTCAGCTTTTATATTTGTAAATATGGCCAATTTTGATATTATTTGATGGAAATAATTTGAAAAGGCTTTTATTTTAAGCAGTGCTTTCTGGTTTGTTTTTACATGTGCACTAAGTATTTTCTCAGAAATTCATAGTTCTGTTGAGAGGGAAAATGTTTATATCCTTAAATGAAGGGGTTGTAGAGTGGAGACACTGAAGATACGTGGGACATTTCTGTGGATGCAGTTTTCCTCTCAGATTTGGATTTCTCAGAGGGGAAAGTCTGAGACAGCCAACTCCTTCCCTTCTGTGAACATCACTTATAAGCAAGTATGAACTTAGAAACTTTGGTGTCTGCAGTCCAGTGCTGCTACACTGGAGTAGCATGGTCAGAAAACCTGTCAGTACCCTGAAAGTGACAGTGGTAGGCACTGATGTACAGCAATTAGTTATTATCCATTATCTATTATTATCTGATATTATTATTATCACATTGTTTATAATAATTATTATTATAATTATTCTGCTATAACAAAGCCAGCAGTGTGTGCTAAACATGGTAGTGTAAGCAATTTGCTGGCTATTTAGCACAACAGGATGAATTTTAGGAATGCATTACAGAACCTGGCCCTTCCTGATGGAAAAATAATCTGCCTGGGAAGGGAGAGAACAGCAAAGCATTTAACAGAATATTTTTGGGAAGCAGCAACCTTATTTCTTCAGCATATTTTATTTGCTCCAGACTTTCAGTGGCAGCTTTGTGCTGTGCAGCTGATGTGAGACAAGACATTAAACATAGAATAGGTATAAATATATATATATAAAATAAATATAAAATAGGCAGGAAGGCTTGCAGCTGCTTGCAGGTGGGCTACATCTCCATGTAGGACCATGCTGAGTCAGTATTAGCAGGCTTTGGAAAGCATTTCAAACCTTTGGTGGGGTTTTTTTGTTTGTTTGTTTTATTTTACTGTTGTTGTTGTTGCCAGCTGGTTTCTGCTCCTACCTGCATTTACACGTACACTGCTCTAGCAGACAGCCTCTGCTGAGGGTCAGGATTGAGTGTATTTTCCATTGTACTGCTAAGGGGGCAATTTTACACTCAGGTTTTTGCAATATGAATAAGGTATAGAGCTTTCCAGAGCAATATTCTTTCTGTATTACTGTAATTTCATTTTTGGGCAAGTACTTTCCCACTTCTCTCTGCAGTTTCAGTCAGTTGTTTAGAAAACAATTTCACTTCTAAGTAAATATCAGCAATGGATGAGATGACATTGGTATGATTTTGAAAGTGTATATAGTAATCAACAGAGATTTCATTACCCTCAATTTAATTCTCATTTTAATTACTTCTCAAATGCTATCTCAATTTTTGCCAGCATCTTTTTGATGTCTGTTTGGGTCAGGCAAAAATAGAGAGGTATCAGAAGGGAACAAGGCAGGATGCTATGTCTTTCCCATCACTTTGCTGTGTGCAGGTTTTGTTCCCGAGGATGAACACCTGTCACACAGCAGAGCTGTAAATACTGCAGATTTTTCTCTCTTTAACCTGGATGGTTTCAATTATATTGTTTTGTTTAAGATGTTCAGTGGCAAGAGGACTATGTCCTTCTAATGAGACCTCCTTTTAACAACTTTGCTCATCTCCAGAAACACTAATCCCAAAGTATCAGACTTGTCTTAATCCAGAGACAAAACAGCTTTCTGAAAGGCACGCAGCCTGCAATTAACTTTTTTCTTTACTTTTATATTTTTGGAGAAGAATCAAACTTTCTACCATACTCTTGACAGCCTGAGTCATTTGATGGGGTCCTTCAAGGTAAAAGGGTCATGAAACATCACAGAAAAGACTTCTTCAAAAACCCTAAACCTTAGCCTTTGCTAGAACTATACTTCTTTTACTTCCCAAGAAGAAACATGTGCTTCAAAATGAAATATTTCTATCATGTTGTAATAAACTATTGTCAGATAGGGAAGAGGTGTAAAATTAAATTGCTCTACAATTCTGTTCTTTTTTCAAGTCTGTGTTGTGGAATGACCCTAACAAAATTGTTGTAATTTTTTTTTCTGTACTCTATTCTTTGATCCAGGTTTGTTCCCAAATCTCTTCTATATAAGAAATATTACTCAGGGGTTTTGTTTAAGTAGTAGTAGCCATAATATCAAGAGAATTTGTAAAGGTGACCTTAATTATGCAATTATTAGGATTGGCCAGATGACAATTAAAGTCACACTAATGTGTTTGATTTCAAACATCAAACCTGGCAGCGGATCCCAAAGCTTCACTGCAGCTCTGGCAGGAATTAAATCTTGATCCCATTGCTGAGAATGGGGATTGGCTGCATTGATGTCACTGCTCAGACTCTGAGCTAATCATTATCAGCCACAGCATCTGCTGCCTTTTCAAGCAGAAGAGTGACAATTACAGAAGTTCTTTTAATAAAAGGGAAATTATATGAAGAAAATCTCTATGACAACTATGGCAGCTCACCTGAGTGTGCTAATATACATATCAAGAACTATTGATGACTGTGTGAAATAATATTGCCCTTAAATGGAAACTGAGGAGATGAGAAGTGTACTAATCTATCATTAAAGGAAAATGAAACTTCAGAAGAATTTATGGCAGCTCCCCTAGCTCAGTGTAGCCTCGTGGCACTTGTTAGGAGCATTAATCAGGAGAGGCAGAGGGGTGGTGGCAACAATAATCAGGTGTGGGGCAAGGAAATTGAGACAAATGTCTCATTCAATTAGAGAGCTGGCAGATGACACGAGGAACTTGAGAAGGGTTTATGGACATAGCTGGCACGGACTGGGTCCCAGGCACTGCAGTCTGGTGGGCAGGCAGCTGTGGGCGCTGCAACTTGGCTCTTGAAGGGTGTGAGCTGTGGGAAATGTTGGAATTCAGTTGAGAGGGGACTTTCTGTGCTCATCAGCCTGTGACGTGACACAAAATGACAGAGTGGCTAAAACAAGGGGTTGGGAACTAAAATGCCTCACTGTTAGTTCAGCAATGGAAGAGTGTGTTTGGAGGTTTTTTGTCAGCAACAGGACGGGACTGCTGGGGTACAATCCTTGAGCTGCATTGCAGCATCAGCCTCATCACATGCTTGAGACAACAGAAAGGTGGCACAGCTCACACACAGCCAGCAGCAGCCAAAGATTTCTCTGTTACAGAGCATTTAAAAACTTTCCAGCCAGTAGCACATTGCTCAAGCTCACAGACAGTTGTTCTAGCCAGCCACTAAAAGCACACATGCACCTGCTGCACACAGTGCTGGCTTGTCTGCCCTTTATTAAAAGCACAATATACCATTATTATACCACTGCCATTATTACCATTATCATATTATTATTATCCACAATGTTCCATTATTACCTTGCTAAGCATATTTTCCTGCAGTCTTAAGGTCTATCTAAGCCAAGCCTAAAACTCAAGCTATTGTTTCATGTCCTTGTTTGCTGTACCACTGTAACTTTTTCTGCTTTCAGACTTTGCAGCTGGTTCTCTGTTCTTTGTCTCTTAGGCTTGCTTTCCCAGCTTTCTAAAAATCTTCCTACCTTTACTATTTCCCCCAGAAGAGTATCAGCAGTGAGCTGTGTGCCACCAGGCTAAAAGTTGGTTGGCAGGAAATAAACCTGTTACGTGGTCTGACAGAGCACTGTGAGAATTGTGTGGTGCTGCAGAGATTTAATGTTCCACAGAAAAATGGATGAAAAATGGAGAAATTGGTGGTAGGGCCCAATTTTAGTTCAGTGTGAGAATGCTGGTTTTCTTTATCAAGTTGCTACAGAAGGAATAAAAGGCAATCCTATGCTCTGGTAAGCAGTGAGTACATAATAAGGAGCTGCTCACAGAGGAAACTCTTCCTTGGTTCATCCTTTGATTAATTTCAAATCAAAGAGAAATATATCTCAGACTGGTTTGGAAGAAATGGTTTAAAGACATCAAAGGAAAGAGCTTTTCATTGGAGTCACTTGGACTGGAAAACTCAGAAACCTCTCTACTTTTGGTCTAAAAAATGTTTGAAATTTGCATCTTGAGCCAGAGGGTATAAACTTGTAAGGGAGGTTTGAGACCCAGTTTTGTGGTGTTAATCTGGGCAATGATCTGAAGGATAAAAACCACCAAGAATTTAGGAAAGAAGCCAATGAACAGAGGAAGAGGTCTGGTGTGGGTAGGAAAATTGTCTGGTAAGTGTGATGTGACAAGTGCCAGAGTCAAGATGTCTTAGACTTGAGAAAAAAAAAATCAGTGTCAATCAATGGTAAATAGTTCCTTTTCTATATTTTTAAAGAAAAGGAGTTGCTTGAGAGAAAGTGGGACTTGTATTTAATGTAAATGAGATAGAGACCAATCTAGTTTTGGCCAAACCAGTTGGAGGTGGGTGATTGGTGGTGGGGTTGTCAAGGAAGCAACACATTTCTTAATGAGAATAGAAAGTATGAAAATACAATTTTAGTGAAGCCAAAATGAAATGAAAACTTGGAAAGCATGATATAAAGAGTTGGCAGAGAGAAAGAAGGGAAAAGAAGAACCTGAATAAGTCTTTAAAAAAGGGGCATGTGAAACTATGGTTCTTTTAGTCCCCTTTTATTTTTTTACAGACAAATAAAATTGTACATGGTGCCAAAAGCCAAAAAATAAAAGTTTTGTGTAAGAAGTGCAGTGCATGGAGGTGAGAATTTGCCTAGGGAACTGTTTGTTTTTCAAGATTTAGTAATCAGGAGGTAAGGAAGTTATTTAGAATAAACAAAAACCTCTGGAGATTGATTTAAAATTGGATAACACAGACTGAATTTACCAAAGATAAATTATGCCACATCTCTCTGGTGAATTAGATTATTCACGTAAAGGATTTTTTTTTTTTATAGCTAACTTCAGTAAAGGAAGGAATAGAGGCAAGTAAGAGAAATCATGTAAAGCAGCTGAAGAATTCTATCATGTTCTAAAAGTAGAAACTTTTGATTGGAAATTTCTTTAAAGGCCACCTTTGAATCACTGTTATAATAACACAGGAATAAAAAAAGCAGGTACAGCACAATTAAATTATGAAGTCATTGTTATTAAGAGATTGACTTCATAAAGAACAAACTTGATTGAAGCTAATGGAAATGGGAAGTCATTTAATGCCACAAAGCATGATGCTATGCTTTTAAAAACTAGTCATATGGATTTCTTTGGCAAGATCTGGGCTGATCAGTTGAACAAAACAAAAGAAGAATTCCAGGATGAGGGGGAGCTTCCACTGTTATGTGGCTGCTGCAGGAAAGCAGGAGTTTGATGCACCTGCAGAATCATTTCCAAAAGGCACAGCAAACTGCCAAGGCCATGCATGTGACAGTGCTGCATGTCATCTGAATTACTGCATGCTGTCCTTGGCCCTGCTCCAGCAGTGTGATTCCAGTGAAAGAGCTGTAGGAAAAGGCTGCAGGGATTGCTGGTGGTCTGGAGAACATCTCTGCTGAGGGGAGACTCCGAGAGCTGGCTGAGCTCAGCCCAGCAAAGCCAAGCTGTAGGACAGTGAGCTCTTTACCAGTTCAAGAAGTGAACACCAGGCAAAACAAAACCCCTTCCCTGCTTAAGAGAAAGGAAAATATTGGCACAAGGACAAGTTGTGTATCACCTGGTTGTAGATGCAGATATGTGGACTGGAAATCTCTGAGGAGATCTCTATCCTTGGAAAAGGGAGATCCCAGAAATGCTGTTTGGTGATAGAAAAGGGAGAAGGATGCCAAGGTACTATTAAAATGAAATATGATTAATTTATAAGCCAGATTGGATGATGATGTGGCTTGTGATAGCAGGCAATTAATTTTGATTTAGGAGCTTCCTTCCTGCCCTGTGTTTGGGATTCATTAGATGGTCTCTCCACCTGTCTCATACTGCTTTTTGAACACGATGGCATGGCACTGAGGGAACAACAACAATGTCATTTTCAGCTGTGGCAGAAAGCCAGGGGACACACCAGCTGATATTTTTAAAGATAATCCTATGACTGTTCTCCTGAGCTCTTCCTTACTGGTTATGATTCTGCTGGTCTGCTGCTTCTTCATCTGCCTTCTGCCCCTTGCAGTCTTGTTGATGTAGGTCAGAGTGCCAGTTCCAGCCTTCCTCAGAGCCCTGAGGAATAGGTCTGAACTCCCTCATCCTCCTCAGGTGACGGGCTTGCAGCAGACACATCTCCTGACACCTCTGGCACTGCAGGAGAGGATGTGGGACTTGGGCAAGGAATAAAGGGCTCTTGAACTTCAGCAGTCAGTGCAAGGTGTGGGGCATCCCTTTGGGAGCCACAGCTGGGTGGGTCTCTGGCTGCTCCTGAGCCATGCTGAGACTCAAGTCTGGAAAAAAACTGGTCTCAGGATGTGTTCCTGATTCATTTTTGCAGCTTTCTGCTGGGAAGCCTTCAGTGTTTCTGCAGTCACTGGGTAAGCATTGATTCACTCTGCTGCTGTGCATCAGCAAGCAGTGGCTGCATCCCCATCCTGGAATGTGTTTTAATATGACTATGAATGAGATTGCATTTATACATTAAGTGAAAAAAGTAGAAGTGATTATGTCTTACAAAACTGAAAATTTTTATTTTTTTATTGTAAATTAAAGGTGTGTATGCTGGTGGTAGGGAATTAACACACAAAAAAAGCCATGCAGAAATGAGGTATGAGAAATATCCTGGGGTGTTCAGGGACTATGTTTTAGGTTGAATATTTATCATGAGAATTTGATCTACAGTGGGATTTTTTGAGTGGGGTAAGAGTTAGGAATTGCCTGTGAAACCCCATGCAGCTGGATTGTTTGCCAGTGTATCTTTGTAAGAAATCTTTAAAATAAGGAACCTATCTACCAGAAAGTCTTTTCATGTTTCTTTGTACGAAATTGTCACGAAGCTTTGACTCTAGATAAGGGAATTATAATGAAATAAAGGAAACATTGTTTAGATGTCAAAACGGATTTGAAGTGTGACACATGTGGGAAGAAAGAAACCACAGAAAATTGGATATTGGCTCCTTGAAATTTACGTATGTAATGTGATGACTGTGGATTGTCTAAAAGAATCTATCCCTTTATGGCTGCTGCAATCAACTATTTTATTGACCTTTCTGGTTTTCTGTTTTAAAGAGTATTAATATTAATGGCACATAAACAAATACTGCAAAAAGAAAAAAAGCTTAGGAGGTATTTATTTGTAATTAAGTTGATACTCACACTTTCTGCTTTTTATTATCATTCTTGCTCAAATTTCCTATAAAGTGTAAGAGTAGATATGAAAATATTGTAGAGCACCCACGAAATAAAACACTTTACACGTACATTATAAACAAAACACATTGTAAACAAAATATCTAGTTTACTTAGATGATGAAGATTTGCTTTTATACAAATAAGAACTTGTCCCACACTGTGTCTGTGAATCAATAATGAAATATTTTGGTGTGACAACATTTCATGATGTTTCTCCTAATTACTGGCCCATAAACAGGAAGATATCCTCTGTCTCTTACACACAGATTTATGTATGAAAAGAGTTAAATGATGAATGAGCATGTTTTAAGACACAGGTACAAATTTAAGGCATTGTGCTTATCTTCTAATATTGCCAAGCATTTGCATAATCAGGATCGTATCAGCTTCACAAGAAATTAATCAGAGTGGTATCAACTTCAGAGGGAATGTATGGAATCCTGATGTCAGCTTTGACAGCTGCAGAACAGGGAACCAGCTCAATCTTTTTGGTTTGATGTGCCTTTGTGGAGAATTCCAGGGTGTGTGATAATGGCAGTGAAAATCAGCTCCTGTAACTCGACTTGTTCTCTCAGTAATCTTTTTCAGTTCCATATAAGCTATCAGTAATTTTTAAAGTTTCTTTCTAATTCTCCAAAAATGGTTTAGGAGTGTATAAAATGTATAATGTATGTAACATGTATAATATGGTTCAGGAGTGTGCACACATGTTTGTGCTGACAAGGCTGAGGGTCTGAAGTGGGGCAGATGAGGGTCTGTGTTACCACAGCGCTGGCACTGTGAAGCCAAAGCTTTATTTGCTCATCCTTTTTTGCCATTTTATGCTCAAAAATTATTCCTCAAAATCAGGATCAGCATTACCTTCCTTCACAGGCATTAGTCAGATGGAAAATTTTCCTTTTCCAAGAGGGTTCACAGGGACAATGTGCCAACACTAAGTGATCACAGTGTGGGCATGGCCTGCCTAGTTGGTGACAGGCAATGTGTCACCACTTAGAGCCTGCTGCAAGCTGGGGGTGACTGGAGGAGTCATTCTCTGACAGCTGACAGTTGTGTAAACCAAGTTCATGCTTCGCTCAACCCTTGACAAACGCCTGGAATTCCAGGAGCTGCTGTGGTGGTTATCACCAACCGAAATGCTGCTGTGGGTGATCTTGCTCTGAAATTCAAGAATGAGTGAACTATAAGGACTCTGGTGTTCCTTTGCTGCTGCAGTTGTAATTGCCCTCCTCTCTACACCTCAAAGCACCCAAATGGATTGATAGAGACTCGTGGAATTCAGCTTTAGCTCTGTTAGACTTATGGGAATGTCTCTCCCTTTATTCTCTGTGCAATTTTCTTTCTTAACGTGGGCTCCCTGGCCAAAGGGGGACCCTCCTGAGGCTCCATGGTGATGCAGGAACAGGCCCTGAGTGAGCTGTGGGTCAGGCTGAGAGAGATGGATCTGCCTCCAGGCATGGTCTGAGGAGAAAAATCTTTGCTGTGCTTCCTTGTGTGGGGAAATAATCTGCTGCCTCCGTAGCAGAGGACACCCACCATTATGGGACCCACCACACACACACTCTCTTCCTACACCATGAAGTGACTGAAATGTCAAAGAAAAGCTGGAATTCATTTCTTTCACCCAGCCCTGTGCCTTATCTGCATGAGGAAATGTGAAAGGGCAGCTCTAATCCCCTCTCTCCAGGTGTGCATTCACATGGAATGAAATGATGCCATGCAAGAGCACGGTCTCTGCGGGGACACCCAGGGAACCAACCCCACGAAAACCCCAGGGCCCTTGCAGGAATGGCCCAGAACTCTCAGTGTGGGAAACGTTCCAGCAGCAGCAATATTTGTATTTAAACAGCAATATTTGTACTTAAACAGCAGTTTACTGAGTCAGTTCTGCAAGAAGCTCAGAGCTCAGAAAGGAAGAGCTCAGAAAAGAAGAGCTTAGTAAAAACATAGTTTTTGATCAAATGAATGAGAATTTGAGGTGGCTGTAAATAATTTGGAGCAGAATGTGCTGCCAGTGAGCAAAGCCTGCTCAGGAAGAGCTACAGTTGCAATTTGAGGGTGATTCCCCACAAGCCCTGTATCCTGGTTTAGGGCAAATTTGGGAGAAATCCTGTCCCCCCAGGACCCCCTGTCGCACAATCCAGCTCTTTTTGCCTTCCCTGTGCCTGGCTGTGGCAGGGATTCAGCGCAGGCTGTGGGGCTCTGCCTCTGCTCTCCCTCAGAGCTAAAGTAGCGCCATGTACTTTAATGGTGTCAATCCTGATTTACTGTGTCACAGCTGAGCTTGTAATCTGGCCCTGAAATAATAACTTGATGCAGACTTGAGTGAAAAAAGGTCTTGTGTAAAATCGGGAACATGCTTTTGGTGAAGAAGAACTGTGAGAATTTTTTTTTTTTAAATTTTCTTTTTGGTTTTTTAAATCTCTAGTAAAAATAAAAAAACAAAACACAAAAAAACAAATGGGGGTTTTATTTGTCAGATGGGTTTGTCACATCACAGTAAAATGAAAAGAAAATACAGTAAATAATACTTTGAGCATTGTGGAACTAAATGTAAACAGTGTATTGTTTGTACTAGTGAAATGCGTGTCTTTTTTCAGCACCAGGCCACTTCTGATACACTTGTGTTGGCATCATTATCCTGGGGTAGGAAGTAGTCATTTATTTATTCCCTTTTTGGCATTCATAGGATTTAGAGATGAGCCATTGCCCTTCTGGATACCTAATCCAATTCTGCTGCTTTTGGTTTTTCCAGTAAAACATCAATAATTTTATATGCTTCTATTGTCTAAAGCGGTTTTGTCTTGATGAAAGACATTTTAAGTGGGCAGTGTTTCAGAACGAGACTTGTCTCGTGTAGCTCGTCATTACGTGTACAATACGTAAGTAAATCTTATCTATTAAATTAATGAGAATGTGGGGAGAAGGAAATATTTTTGATCAGCAGTAACCAAACTCTGAGAACGGGGAGGAAAAAAGATGTGCAAAGAGCTTCAAAATACAGCACGGCATTGTTTGCAAAAAGCCTGCTGTTTCCTTTATGTCTGACTGATCCGTGCCAGAAGCCCTCTTGAATTTCTACAAGAATAGAGCTTCAGATCATCTGCATTCAGTGCCAGAGTCATGGCCCTGGAACCGATAATTGCCTCTGACAGGATTTAATTACCTTCCGCAGGACCTTTTCTCTGTTTGATTGGAGACCACCCCCCGCTCCGATCAAACCAGACACTAATAACACGCCGTGGCGCCGCCGCCGCTCCGCGCGCGGCCAGCGCCGTGACCTTGGTGAGCCCGCGGCGGCGGCAAGGGGATGTCACCGCCACGGGGATGGGGATGGGGATGTCACCGGAACGGGGCTGGGGATGTCACCGCCACCGGGATAGGGATGTCACCGCCACGGGGATGGGGATGTCACCGGATCGGGGATGGGGCTGGGGATGTCACCGCCACGGGGATGGGGATGTCACGGGGATGGGGATGTCACCGGAACGGGGCTGGGGATGTCACCGCCACGGGGATGGGGATGTCACCGGAATGGGGATGGGGATGTCACTGGAACAGGGATGGGGATGTCACGGGGTTGGGGATGTCACCGGTACGGGGATGGGGATGTCACCGCCATGGGGATGGGGATGTCACCGCCACCGGGATGGGGATGGGGATGTCACTGGAACGGGGCTGGGGATGCCACCGCCACCGGAACAGGGCTGGGGATGTCACCGCAACGGGGCTGCCACCGCGGTCAGCGGAGCTGGGCTGTCACCGTCACCAGAACCGGGACTGCCACCGAAACGGGACTGGGGCTGTCACCGTAACGGGACTGCCATCACGGGGCTGGGGTTGTCCCCGAGCCGGGGCTGCCACCGCAGATCAGGGCTTGTCACCGAGCAAGGATTGCCACCGCCGAGTCTGTCACGGAAACGGGACTGCCACCGCTCCGGGGCTGTCCCCACCGAGCCCAGGGCAGCCAGCTCCGTGTCCCCTCCTGTCCTTTAACTATGTGCAGTTTCTGTATTATTTAGATTTAAGGTAGAGCCTAAACATACCCTCTTCTTCAGGAAAGAAAACGCAGCAGTGCGGGCTCTTGGAGACCTAAGGCTTTGGAGGCGAAGCAGCTGCGGGACTTAGGAGCGTGGTAGTTTTTACGAGTGTTTTGTCGTTCTCAGAAATTAAGCGATTTTGTCTGTATCTCATTCAGCAGCTGAATGTCCTGACAGCGTGAGAGTTTACGCTGGCCCATCAGGCGAGCAGAGCTCAGTTCAGAGTTAGGCCGGCCTAGGCGCGGTGAAGGCCGGTCTCTGCTCCGCGGCTAGGCCCGGCCTAACTTGGCGCTGTATCTCTTGCTGTATCCGTCTTCAGCTTGTAAATGCCGCTCAGCGAACAGAAGGCAGGGGTGATGGGGTGTCATGGTAACTTGCCCGGCTCCCGTCGGGCTGTGGATGGAAGGCAGGCCCGGAGGAGCTGCATCCCGCACGCATCGGTTCTGCTCCTGCAGGCTGCCATGGGGAGAGCAGCAGCGCCTTGCCTTGCACCACAGCATTGCCCCTTCCAGGCTGGAAAGGAAAAACAGGGACAGGGATCGCTGACAGAGCTGCAGGAGCAGTGTTAGTTGGAGAAACAAAAGCACAGAGGTAGGGGGGAGCTTGTACGGTCCTGCGTTCAAAAATGCACCCCTTTGTGCAAATGCCTTGTCTTCATTTTGCTGCTTAGCCCGTTTTACCCTTTTCCTAAAAATCCATAGAGCTGATGTTATAGATGTTTCCATATAGCTGATGTTCCTAGATCTTTCCATATGCTCTCAACAGGAATTACGGAGATGTGAGGCTTTCCTTATCTTAAGGCTAATAAACTTCCATAGTTTGGTGAAAATAAGTAAATAAGTGTTTTTACAAGGCAGTATGTGAGTGGGACTGGTTTAACTGGGGCCAGTTTAGCTGAGAGTGGTTTTAGTCTTCTGTGGATGGTCTGGCAACAGAGCAGCCTCTGAGGTGTGAAGAGACATTAGAAAGAGAAATGTGAATGTGTGATTTGTAAAAATTTTCTTCCAAACCTCTGCTAGCATCTAGCAAAGCATGCAGGCTGTTTGCATAGCCTGAGATGGAAGAAATGCTCCTGGCTGCAGGGCCAAAGCTCTTCCCTGTTCCCAAAGCAAAGCTCTGAGAGGATGAAACAGACAATGCTCTGAGCACAGGTCCCCACAGAAACATGAGGGAATATCCACTAACCCCATCTGTGGAAAATTTTTAATTTCCAGAATGGACAAAAATAGTAACAGAGTAAACCAGAGAGAGAGAGAGTGTGTGTGGGTGTTGGGGGAGGGTGGATGGAATCTGAGGCAAGTTGCATTTTATTTTTTTTTCGTTTGCCCAGACAGATTCCACTGTGAACATGTAATGGTTTTCACTGAGGCACTGTGTTATTTTAAGGTAAATCTGCTGACTTCAGAATGCATAATCAGTTTCATGATTGTAATAAATTATATCTCAGTCATCTCTAGTGGGAAAATGGAAGGAAACACACAAAGCAAGGGTGCCAGGACAGCTTGCTGGTTAGGATGCTGGCCTGGAAACTGTGTATTTCTTGCTTTTTTAAGGAAATAATTTCAAAAGCATCTAGGTCAATTAAAAGCTCATTCTGAAAGCTTTGTAGGCGCTCACAATTTAAATCTGTCTGAAATATGCTTTTGAAATCGTCGTTGCAGTTCAGTTCCACAGCTGTAAACTGGGAATTGCAGTACTTCTTGCAAAGGTGATGTGTGAATAAATGCATTATTTAAATATGTTATTTCAAATATATTTGAAAGCAACTGAAGCCAAGTAGAAGCTCTCTAAGGAACTGGGGTAGACAGCCAGCCTACACAGGCTGTGGCACTGGGAACATTTATTCACCAGCAGCCACAGCTTAGGCAGTTCAGGCATCTCCCCCCTCCTGGCAGGTTGTCCCCAGCTCTTGCATTTGCTGCCACAACTGTTTGCACAGCAGTGCAGAGAACTTGATCAAGGAATAGATCCAGCTGGTAAAAGATAAAATACATGCTGACTGCATGGCAACACAAACGACTGTGCCAGCCAAAACACTGCTTGGCACGTGGAGCCCAAGGAAGGAGGATGGGAGCTGTTTCAGCAACCTGCTGCCAAATGCAAAATCTCAGTCCCTTTTTAATTTTCAGGCACCTTAAATGTTAATCTAGAATGGTAAAAGTCATGTTCTAATGTGTAAAAAGACCATTGTCTGATGAGAAAGCTGGAAGATTTTTGTCAGTGATTTCTATATGAGGAAAGCCTGCTCTGTGATTTATGTACTAAAAAACAGAAGTAAAATGAAACAATTTTTTTAACAATGGAAGTAGCTCACAAGAAATATGACTTAGAAGTCATACTGACAGACATAACTATTTTGATTTTTCCAAAGAATATAATAGAAAAGTTTAAAATGGACCACTGCCTTTAAAAAAGGCAGCTATATTTTTTATAACTCTTCTTAGAGACTTTGTGTTATATGCCTTTTCCAGTATTAGTTTTTAATTACCACTACCCAATTGTGAGATAAATCATTGTTGCATTGCCCTTTTATATTTGAGATAAAGATCCTCGTACTCTAGGTTTGTCTTTCCAGGCTTCAGTGGCAGTACACTAAAAATGAATTTCATCTATTCCATGTGACACAGGTTGTTTAACAGGAAAATGTTTTTATTAGAAGAACTGGGTTAAGGGTCCATCTGGAACCAATTGAATTCTCTAATGGCCTAACCCTCTATTTCTACAGGGAGAGAGGAGAAAAAGCAGAGAGCAAATTCAGGCTAACAGTGTAGTTCTGCAGTGTGAATTTAAGAACTTTCCCCTTTGCTCCCCCCAGCCTCTCATTCCTGCTCTCTTGCTGTAATTTGCCACGTCTTCAGCTTTGTGCATACAGCTATTTCCATGACTTGCTGTAAATTACACTCTTCAAATAACTGCTGTTAAAAGTCATCATCAAAAAAGCACAGGGGGCACTTAAACGGGGCAAATGAGGGAAGAGTGAATTGTGCTGGGAGAAAGGAAATGGGTCTGAGGGAAGCCCAGGGCTTCCTCAAGCCCCTGTCACTTGAGGCAGTCATCCCTTCAGCCCATATGCCATTTAATTACAGGCTCAGCCATGGGCTTGGGTGCTCAGCAGCTCTCTTCATATAATCCAAGCACCCCGGCACCTCCCAGGCCAGCAGGAATTATATTCATCCGTATATGAAGCACTATAAAAGTGGAAGGCCTCATATGGCAGCTGGGCTCAATGTCCAGTGAGGATCCCACATGCATTTCTGTTATTTCAAGTGGCTTTGGCTGAGCTAAAAAAAAAAAAAAAACAAACCCAAAAAAACCCCAAAACGAAAACATTTGCAATAACATTTCTTTAGAAAGAAGTTAATATCAAAAAGGCATTGAAGCAGCAATTGTCCTGATATTATACTGTTTATAAACCCAGAATTTAGCCTTATTTATTTTCATCTTTGGGCACAATGTTAAGCAATTTCTTTCTCAAGTGCAGAATTGCCTGTTAGACATCAAATGCTTGCTACTTGTCCAGGACAAAAAGGGCTGCAGCACATACATTAATGTATGTCCTGGGATTCTCCATGCTTCTGGTTATATTACTTCTTGAGTTTCCTGGCAGAAAGTAAGAGTCATTCTGGATATATATCATTGTTCTTATCTTTACCAAAAAACACCTTAAATGTTTGTTAGTGATAGAGAAAAAGTGATATAGGAAAAAATTCTCCCAAAAGAAAATAATTTTCCTTTCTGAAGCTGGCCATTGAAAGCATTTTATTTCCAAGTCAGGTTGCATTATTAACTCGTATCAGGGTGGACTGATAGCAAAACGTAGAAAAAGAATATTGCTAATAGAAAAAAAAAAACAGCTAGGAAGTCTGAAGCTGAGAATTTTATGTAGCTCCTGTTCCTTCAGCACCACATCTCTGGCAGAAACAATATAGGGTAGAGCATAGTGAGAGGAAATGAACATAAAAAGTGTTGATTGTGTAGTATTAGTGGATGTATTCATGTGTGTGTGTTTGGGGAGGAGATAACTGTACAGTTCATTCCTAACCTCCTCTGCCTAAATGCACCACGCAGTTATTTGAAATACCTTACGAAAAAGATAAAATCCTAAGTGCAAAGAGCCTGAAAAGGCATCCACATTGAGAAACTGTACCCAGTTGATTATTCAGCTGGCAAAATGGGAATTTCAAGTTGCATAGACAGCTAATTGTGGCCTGCCTGTGGAATGACAGGTCTATAATTTTTAGTTTTGTGCACATTCAAAGCCAGTCACCTTGACACTTAACAGTCCATTATCTGCTGGCCACCGACCATATGATGATATTCAAAGAGTGACAGGTCTTTTCCATTACAGAATGATAAAATGCACTTTGCTTTATTTGGATAAAGCTGTCTTCAGAGACAGCTCAAACCAAGTGCTTATCTGATGCTTGCATGCAACAATGACACTGAGACACCTTTTACTCCACAGGGCTAACCTGGTTTTTGTTGGATTTATTTTTTTGTTGTTGTTCTTTTGGGATAAAGATGAGTGAAATTGGTATTTCCCAGTATTGTTTTCTAGGAGAACAGACAAGCTGGCATTCATATCTATGATTTCTTTCAGTATTAAATAAGACAGATTGCAGGAAGCATTGGGACACAGGTCATGCAACTACATGATTCATAATCTAAGGAGAAATGTTTGGGGTTTTATAAAGAGATTGTTTGTTTTCAGCATGAATACAGAGCGAGGTCAAAACACACGTCCCAGGGTACTTGCTATCAAATAACAAAAAAAGCCAACAAATCAGGCTGAGGCTTGGAATTTGATTGCAGCTCAGCCGGGGGCTGGATCCAGCCAGGGGCTCTGGGTGAGGTGAAGGTGGCTGTGCCTCTGTCCCTCGAGGCTGGGGGCTGTAAGAAAAGCACAGCTGGGAGGGCAGGCAGGGCTTGGAGGGTGTTCCTCAGCTCAGGGGTGGTGCAGGGAGGGCAGGGGAGCTGAGCAAAAGGCACAGTGGGCAGGGGGAGCCTCTTCCTGCTGTCCCCCTGGGCAGGGAAAGCCATTCCTCGCGACAATTTGAGCATTCGTATTGACAATTTGAGCGTATTTATGTGAGTATATCGCAGACAGTTTGAGTACAGCAGCTTGCAGTTCTCCAGAACCTCACGGGAGATGGGCTCACACTTTGGTTTGGCCTCAGCGCCACTTTCTGTGCCAAACCCTCCTCGGTGAATTTTATTGATTTATTTCTGAATGTCACTTTGCAGTTGGGAATTCTGAATGTGCCTTTTGAATAGCTGTTTTGAAACTGTTCTTGGAGTTTCAGCAGAGAGTCAGGATTGTTTTCCTTAGCCAGCAGGGCCTGCTCCAGCTCCCAGGGACGCGAGTGAAAAGATGCTGACTGATTCATTAAGTGCTGGAGCGAGGTCTGGAGGAGGAACTGGGCAGACATGGGCTTTTCCAAGACATAACTTGTATCAGCACTTCATTTCGTAGTGATCCCAAAAATGATAAAGATCCTGCGAATTACAAATTTACAGAGCACTTTTCTTGAGCATTTGGAATGAGCGACAGTGACTTTTGGCTGGAAAAAATGATTTGAGGGTTTTCCAAATGATGCACAACTGTCAAGACAGTGTTAAATACTCTCTCTCTCTCTCTCTAGATATATATACTTATAAATATAATATATAAATTATAATTATATATATAATAATTATTATATATATTAAATATATAAATAAGTATATACAAATATAAGTATATATATTTAGATCATATATAAAATATTATTTACTATACATAATAAATATCTTTATAATAATATATAAATATATTTTATATACTCTAACATATAGTATATTAATATAGTATGTATACTATAGTATATATAATATATTATGTATTTTCAAATTATAAAGATACTTATTATATATAGTATATTCATAAATATATATTATGAATATACTATATATAATAAGTATCTTTATAATAATATATAATACATATATTTTATATATTATAATATATAGTATATTAATATACTATAATGTATATAAAAATATATACTTTAAAATATGTATAATGTATATGAGATACTGTATCATGTATTTTATATGTTATATTATGAATATAAATAATATAAATGTATAATATATAAAATATTTATATATAATGTACATCATATATACTATATGTTGTATTTATAATATAATATCTATAATAAGTATATTTATATATACTATACAAATACTACTTTTTTAGGTCCTTGCTTACTCAGAAGCAAGCGATGACAAAACTACAGTATTTTTATGATTTTTTTTCCCACAAAAATACACTTTGCATGCGAACTTTCAGCCTCCTGTGTTCTCACATGTGCAGTGAGTGCAAGCATTTCTTCAGAGCTGTGGAGGGAAGGCTGATGAGCAGAGCACAGTCTGAGAGAGCAGCCAGGAGGCTTCATTTGTTCCCCACGTGCTGCAACTATGCTGATACCCCTTTTACTCTGCAGCATGGCTTCTACTTGGGGAATTGTGTTTTCATCCCATTTTCTTGCAAATAATGAACAAGTTCCTCCAGGTTTATTGGCTCTATCCTGTGCACGCTTTTTTGGTGTAAATTATTTATTCTGCTAATTTAACAGCAAACAGTCCTGGCTAGTGAGCTTAGTGAGGCAATTTCGTACGTATTGGTTGTAGGTTAATTATTTAGGGATTGAGATGTCTCTGGTAATGCCAAATAAGTACAGACCTAATCAGTGAAAGCAATTGAAAGCTCCTAGGTTTTCCAAATCTCAGATCATGCAACCATTATTTGATGGTCATTAAGTTTGGTGTTTTATTGCAAAAGGACATTAATGTCGTTTTTTTGAGGTAGCCCACAAATTAACCCTTGTAGTTCCTTTCCAAGGAGCATTTTTTTTCTTTTCCCTGGGAGCTCCCATTCAACTTTTTAGTCCCTTTGAGACAGCTGACCAGATTGTTCCAGTCCACCTATTCTGCTCTTGTGCAAATGGAGGCTGTTAAGGATGTTTTTGGAATTGTGTCTTGTGGGATAGCTTAATGGTTTGGAGGCTTTAAGACATATGAATGCTGAGGAGGCCACAGATAAATCACATTTAGGACTACAATAAACACCCTGTGCTGATTTTTCTCCAAGGTGGTGTGCAGACACACAGTGGAGCTGGCTTCACTGCTGGAATTGTCACTGTTTTTAGGGAGACATTTTGATGCTAATCATTTGTAAAACATGAAATATCTCATGTCCTATAGCATCACTATCCAGCTTAATGGGTATCATGTAATTTCTTTAATTAAATGAGGAAAACACTGTTCTTATGAGGACTTAGCAGCTGACATGCCATAACTGGGAGATTCATTGGAGGGAGTAGAGCCTGGGTAGACAATGCAAGAAAAGCAGAGTGAGGAGAAATCTGTGAGCAGGGCTTGGTGTGGATAACGTGTTGAGGCATGGTTGTTTCTATTCTGCCATCTTTATTTCTGCAGCAGAATTACTGCTCTGTGCTGTGCTTGGCACCTTAAAAGGCACTCAAGAAAGCTCTGCAGAAGGGCAAGAAACTCATATGTTCAGGTTCTAACACCTCTTCAGCAGCAGCTGGAGGTGTTTTATTTTTTAAGATGGGGTAATCTGCTCTGTAGGCTGGTTTTTGGGGGACAGGGAGTGGTGGGGTTTGTTTTTCCTTCTCTTTATGCTTGATTTGGGGTGTTGTGGTTTTGTTTGTATTTAATACACCTGTGGATTCTTTTTTAGTGTTAAATTTAAAACAAGTTGCTGATGTTGGGGAAGATTTGAGATGCTCCTTTTCTTTTCCTGAGGCAGTTCCTTCTGCAGTTTTAGGTCACAGAAGTGCTTGCTCCCTTAGAGATGAGCTGAAAAGATGCCCTCAAGAATGGGTTTGTTCAGGTCTGTCCAAGGCTCTAGGTGGCTGTGGGGTGGAATACAGAGGTGCTTTGTGCAGTGACTGCTGCTGTGTTTGAGATGCAGCCCCTCAGCAGAGTTCAGGGCAGGTAGGAATGGCTGTGCAGGTGGTGTGGTGCACAATTACCAAGCTGCATTTCCAACTCCCAGTTTACTCCCTGTTGTACCCGGTGGCGTGGAGACAAAGCTTTCGGCCTGTCTGCCTGGCAAGGAGGGCACAGGGCTGGTTTGGATGCAGTCACACTGATCAGGGAACCTTGAAATAAGGACACCTGACAGATTCAGTGGTTTCTGGGTGGAATGTAACCTTTACAAGCCTCAAGAGAATAGCACATGGTCTTTCAGTGGCATGTCTTTCAATGAGTTCCCTCATTTTCACATTGTTCTTTGGTATGAAATGTTTAACAGAGATTCCACCTGCCTGTTCCACAAGTAGGTCAGCATTCGATAACTGCATTAAAATTGTAGTTTCCTAAATCCTCTCTCTCACTATAATCCTGCCTGTCCCTCTCAATTTTCCTATGTTCTAATGCACCATTATGGAGAAAATGTGGAGTCTTTTTTTGAATTATTTCCGAGTTGTCAGCCACAATGAAGCTGTTTTGTTTTAGGTTTGGGTCACATTTCTTCCCCAAAAGCCTCTGAAGATAGACATCACAGATATGATGCCACACAGGAAAGGTTTTGTCGTGTAAAATTCCATGTCTTTTTGTATTGTTCTGGGAAGAAAAGTGTTTGGGCTTGCAGAAGTGCCCTAAAGAATATATTTGGAATATTTAAATATATTTGGTAATTTAAGTCTTCAGCTCATTTTCAATGTGGCCTATCACTTGTGGTGTGACATTACTGAAAACCTGCTGATTAAAGCCAGCTCTCTTATGCATACTTTACCTCTGTGACCTATGAGTAGCTTGAAACCATTTGAACTCTGTCTAAATTGGATCCCCCTGGTTGTAAGTGTTACTGCATGTCAGTTCTGTGTCAGTTGGATGGAAATCTTGCTGCAGAGGATGAAAGTTCACAGCTCAGTATTAATCTACTGGGCAAACTACATCTAATGCCTTCAGTTTTCTTGAAATATAGCTTCTGATGACCTCTGACAGGTAAAATACAATGCAGGATTTTCTAATATTCATTTTCAGTGTAGCTATTTAAAATAAAGAATGTATCATCCTGCTGTACCAAATAAATGCTGTGAGAGACAAAATTAAGAATAGTGACAAGTGGATTATTGGAGGTGGAGACTTTTGTTAATAAAATATGTCTAGGTCCATTACTCCACAATTGTTTCAGAATAGGAATGCAAATCCTGGCTTGGCTGGAGGAGGCTGTGTAGGGATGAACTGCTGGCTGGGATTCCCTTGCTTTCTCTTGGATGAGACTTTTCAGCTGCTGTGTGAGCTTAAAAAAAATAATAAATTCCTGAAGCTGCATGGCTTCTGGGGCAGGCAGCATAAATCACTGAGTGCTGGTGGAGTCTGTCTCCAACCCACAAACAGCAACTTTGGATTTAGCACCAGCTACTGTTTTAAAAGAGAATCTGTGGAGCTTGGTGCAGCTTGGATGGCACCATTATCAACATCCTGTGTTGTTACACAGTGACAGCAGTGACACCTTTGCTTTTGTCACCATTAGGGAGAATTCCAAGTACATTATATTTGGGTTTGCTTTTCAAGGGGCTTTTTTGGGCTCAAAATTCAAGCCTAAAAAAAAGGGAAAATGTCCAATAGGTGCAGGTTTGTAAGTCTGCAACTTTTTCTCACTTCTGTTTAAACTAACAGCAAAACTCATATCTCTTCCAGAGCAGCAAGTTTGGCTTCTAAATATTTCTTTAGAGTCTGAAAGGAAATGGATCCTGCATTCTTTGCAAATCCCAAATTGTCTCCAAAAAGAGTGGGATTTGGTGGGAAGAAAGCAATCTAACACTGAGCTCTGCTTTGCAGGGTGATGGTGCTGGGAGGGATGCTTTTCAGGCACTAGACAGGAATCAAATCCATCTTTTCTCACTGAGGAGAACTGACAGAATGTGCTGTGCTGGGCCTGGAAGGAGCCTTGGGCTCTGCAAGGAGCCTGGGCTTCAGCCCCATGTTTAAAGAGAAATTTCAGTCTATTGAGAGTTTGCCTGCTCATCAGCATCTTTGGTGCCCTTCCAGCTCCTCTGGTTCTGTAGCTACAGTTTGTCTTTACAAACATTGCCACTGGAAAAGTCAGATAAAATATCGCCTCTGATGATCTCATCCTGTCACTCCTCTCAGGGAAGTACAAAACAATGGTAATAAATCAGTACTGGTATGGCCAGAGGTATTTTAAGACAGTGGCAGTCGGATCAGTTCTTGGACAGCTCAGGAGCATATTTTCCTCTTGTTTCCATTTTTAAACCCAGGCTTCTAAAATCCTGACAGCCTGGCTCTTTTTGCTGTGACTCACACAAAGAAATAAATTTTTGATTACAACATGTGCAAGGGCCCAGAGCCCAAAACTTTCAAGTTGTCTTCTGTCAGAGGCTCTGAGACCTGGGATTGAAGGATTGATGTCAGGTGTTGGAGGAGCTCCCTGTGGGTGCAGAGTTGGGGTCACACTCATCTCTGGGAGACCAGAGCTCACCCAGAGGCAATGCCACAGGACTTTTCTGTGAGTTCCTACACACTTCTTGCCATAAATATAGAATTACAGCACAGGGGCTCTTACAACAATGTAACCAGAACAAAGTCCTTGAAGAAATGGAAATTGAGCAGCTTGCAGGCTCTGGCAATCTGGTGGCTGGTGGGCTTTAATCTTTGATTTTTTTGCTTTGTTAATTTGGCACTATTGAACGTTCCGACCTGACAAATAGGTGGAAAAGAGCACACTGATGAAAATCCACCAGAAAATAAGGGAATGCTTCAAAGTACCAGGAGAGTGTGCAGGTGGATTCTGGACTGGAGGAATCAAAGCAGGGACTGACAGCAGTGATCTCCTCCCTGGCTCTTCATTGGCTCACACTATTCATTTTGATAGAGACCCCCAGATATGGAGGAGTAACTTTCCCTTTGTAGAACTCCCATATGTGGGAAATTTTCTTCTTAAGCTTACAGAGGGCTTTATGACAGGCCAAACTTGAAAAAGTAGAAGGAAGCCAACAACAGTGAATAAAATACTATGGTTTCATGGTTTTTGCATATGAAGCAGCTGGCTAAAAAGTCATGTATACTTAAATAAAAGTTTTTTATATCCACAGCTAATGACTAATCTCAAAAACAGGAGTTTGATCTAAAGGCAGGACAGAATGCGTGCTCTGTTCAATTTTATCAATTTAACTAGAAGTGAAGCCAAGGATTTCAGTGGCATGAATGTGATCCTGTATTGTCTGCTCAATATCAAGTATAGCACTCAGCCTGAAGCTTGGACAGAAGCTTAAGTATATATTTTATTCTAGATTTGTCCTTCTTAAGGCTAGCAGTTTGTTTTAAATGGGAAAAAACCACTGTCAGATTATTAGTTTATCTTGCTGGTGGGTAGAGACACAAGCTGATCTGGAGAAGTTTTGTGGCTGGATTTGTTTTAAAAGCTGCAGTGTTGTGTAGGCTTGGCCCTGTACTGGATGTGGGCTTGTGGAAAGCTGGAACTTTGTCTTCTGCATGGCCATAACTGTGTTTTTCATGTTTTCCTTTTCCCTTCTCCCTCCCCGAGGTGGGACATCACCAGTGGGTGGGTGGGACAGGGAGGTTGGTGCAAACAGAGCCCCTGCCAGCCACTGCCCAAGGCTGTGCTGTGTGCAGGTCTGAGTGCACAGCAGGAATCCACAGGAGCCCTCCTGGGGGCACACCAGGGCACCCTGGTTAAATTCTAACTGCGACTCACAGCTGAGTTTGTGAACTGGTTTTCTCTGAGAATGCAGTTTTCTGAGCGTGATGGCAGCTTTGGATGGACCCCAAAAGTCACAGAAGGTGGAATTGTGATCAGTGGGTCTGAGGGGGCAAAGAAACACTGAAAGGAGGCTCCTCACCTGCACAGTTTGGGCTAGCTGGCAGAGAAAATGACTTTTTAACACAAAGGTTTTGAGGTCACCTCGTGGGAAAAGAGATCAGAACCCACTCCTAGATCAGTTTAGAACCCTGAATGTGTTACCAGAAAGTCCTCTCAGGATTCCACTTAGCATTTTTCTACTAAGCCTCCTATCTGTATATTCCCATACAGAAAGAAATCTTCTAGATAATATCTTCTAGATATTAGATATTATTAGATATCAGCTTTCTAATTAGGCTTATTGATTAAGGCTTAATTAATCTGCATAAATCATATGCAGGAACATCTCATTACAATTCTTTCAAAACATGATACAGGACATTCAAGAGGTGTTTGTGTCTGTTCGTTTCCCATTTCATGGTTTCTGCCATCCCTGTGTCATGGTGGGGTTGAAGGTACAGTTTAGTTAAATTTTCAAATTTTAGGAGCTCCTGCTTGGTATCTGCTTCTTGATCTTGATATTGTCCTTTGTACCTGCAAATGTTGATGACTGTACTAAGTATGAGGGGATGTATATTTTAATTTAATAATAACACTGTTTTTATAATTTCTGTGTGCTTTGTTTTGTTGTTTATTTGTGTGGGTTTTTGGGAATTTTTGTTTGGTTGTTGGGGTTTTTTTGTTACTTCTCAGTCTTTGCTCAGCTCTACAAAGCACACTGAGATGTGTCAGGAGGAATAACATATAGCTTGCAGTCCATCATCTGCATTCCCTTTGCATTAGGTGTAACACTGGCATGACAATCAGAGCCCCTGCTCCAATTTTTCCAGCTGTCTCTGTCTCCCTGTGATCTTTTTGTACAAATTTTCTGGCAAGTCTACAAATGTGCACGCTTATATCCCTTTCTTGGGCATACATACACATTTTTCTGTCTCAAAACATGAGTAGAACTAAATAGAATAATTCATTTTTTCTCCAGTAATAGGAGTGTGTTTACTGATGTAGGTAAGCATCAGTAAACAAAACATACATCTAATATACAGAAATTACAATATCTTCTTTCTTTGTCCTCTTGCTCTCAGATCTCTATGTAAGTTTGTTTTGTTTTCATTCAAAATGTATGAATAAAGCAATATCAGGATCTTTTCACTGCCATTGTCAGGTCTTATTTATACTTTTACAGCTTCAGAAATTGTTAACTTTTAGGCAATAAATATAATCTTACTTCTGAGGTCACATTTGTTTCATTCCCCTCAGTAATATTATTGCTTTAAAACTGTGATATGTTTTCTATTTTGGTATTTTCCTGTTGCCCCCAGGGACTGGAGCTATAACTAGGACTTGCATTGGCCACGGTGCTGTTCTTATTCTGCACATGGTTCTGGGTAGGCAGGAGAGAGTTCCAGGGCTGAACATGATATTTTATTGGAGCACCTCCTGCCAAGGTTTTGGGCTTGAGCAATTTGGAGGAGACGTGATGTCACTGTCTCTTTCAAGTGGATATGAACAGCAAAGTTGTACTGTGTATTTGTTTCAAAAATAACAATTAAAATAATTTCTTGTGGGTTTCCCTAATTTTTGTATCTGCTCTCTGCTTTCACAGCCTTTGCACTGCCTTCCTTGTGTCCTGGTGGTATTTCTGTTTCATTATTTTCCAAGCAGGGTTTGATGACACTGATTTAGCAGTTTCTCACAGTTCACTGCTCCAGTTTCCATCAAATTATACTTGTAGTTATACTAGACACTTTCATCATCAATTTCCATATGCCTCAAAGACATGCAGGGCCCAGTTTGCCAACACTGAACTCAAATTCCAGACAATGACTGGAATACAGGATTTCTGTTCCGATGGTGGCTGAAACAAAGAGTGTGACATCCCTCAGTTCTTAGCAAGTGTTTTCAGCCTGGATGCATTCAAAACCTAGACAATAAGTTGTAAGGAATATTGATTTTTTTAAAATGCCAAATCAAGGGATAAAAATGAGCATTGACCAGAGCTGATACTGTAGGACTTGGACCACTCCTTCCCAGAAACCTGTCTTATATTAGAGCACTGCCTGTGGATTTGAGGTTTGTTCTTTATGAACGGGAGGATTCCTAAGCAACATGAGCTTTATTTTCTGTACAGCAGAGTCTGGTAATGATGATAATTAGCACACAGTCAAGATTTTGGCTTCAGGCTCTTAGGTTTATGTGTACCTTCAGATCAGCAGTGTTACTGGGGACATTTAAGGTGACAAGGCTCCTGCGGAAGTCTTCTCCTTCATTTAGGGAGTCTTGGTCGCTCAGATTGGAAAAGATGTCCATGGAGGAACACCTGACACCTTTAAAATCTTTCTTTATGCTCATCCTACAATTTTCTGTCAGGGCATCACAGTTCTGACCCAAAGGGGATCTGGATGAACCAGACCCAGCTGCAGATTTGCTGAAGAGCACGGTTCTTTGTCTGTCAAAAGCATAAAGTTAATTATGCAAGGCATGAAGTGAAGCTCTATTTGTTTAGATGTAAAGAGGTTAACTCTGAGTAGCTGTTGACAATAGTCATCATCATCATCAGATTAATTTGCCAGTAAATCTGTAGTCTTAAAAAAAAAAAAAATTAAAGCACAGGAGTAATACTCTCTCCTCTGTGACACCATGTAAAATGCTTTTCTTGCACTGAGAAATAAGATCTATCTCAGGTTAGCAATTTGCTTTCCATGTGGAATTTTGACTGATTTTGAGAATTTCATACATAATTTTCCATGCAATAAGGACCTTCTCTCAGGAATAGAGAGAAGAATTTTCCTCTGTCTGCAGGAATTTCAGTTTTGGAGCTCGACATTTGAAAAATGCAATAGAAAACACTTCAGTGAATCTTCTGTCTAAAGTCAGAAGGACAGGGGTAGAGTTAGAGTGTAGACAGGAGGCCATGTGCTATCAGTGTGACTCCTCAGACCCATGGGGACACAGCTGAGGTGACATCCAGGAACACAAGCTGTGTGTCACCAGGGTCTGCCACAGGAGAGAGAATCTCTGTGATGAACAGGGAAGGGAGTTAAACAAGTTAAAGGTCAAGGAGAGCAGAGGTTTGTAAGACACTCTTCTGTAGTACCAGTGCCTGTTTTCTGACACACCATCAGGTTTTGGCATTGTTGGGTACAAAATGGGCTTTGAGTGCCTGAGCTGCAGGTGAATTAAACTCAAGGTTTTCCCATGCACTGGCTTTGACTCAATGAATAATCGAGTCAAATAATAAACTAACTAAATGATAAAATGATCACTTGGGGGAAAGGGCATCCACCTTCTAAACAGGCAAATTGCAATGCAATAAATAGGATGTTAAAACACCCACTGTCGCGTATTCCCTGCCACAGCTCATTGACCAGAGTGTGACCCCCAAAACCTTTCTGCAGCACCTGGGAGTTCCTGCAGTGATGCCTGTGCAGGAACTGCTCTCCATCAAACAACACTTGCATACAAAACTGGAGTCACTGCCTCCTCTGTTGTGAAGGAATAAATCACCCATGTGTCCTTCTTAATTCTGAAAAAAAGAATGCTCAGTGGAATATTTTGGGGAAAAAAAAGGGCAATGATTTCTTTTCCAGGTATCTTGACTATCAGTTACACTGGGAGTTCTTAGAAGGACAAATAACTCACCTCCAGCTGGGTTTTTTTGCATCACTTTATTTTTGCAGAGAGTAAAAAATATTTAATTGAATTTACCAAATATTTAATTGAATTTAAAGGGGCAAGGCAGCCAACAAGCATTATTCTGTGACAAAGTTCTGGCCCATGAAATATAAAAAGACTGCCCAGAGGGTGACTGGTGATATTTCCTTCAGTAATCTTACCTGATGCTCCATCAGCAGAATAATGACAGGCTCTTCTGTGTCTGCAGGTTCTGACAGAAGGCTCCAATTTCACTTCCTTTTGGAAATTGTCATTTTCCTCCCCAAGCTGCTCTGCTTCTGTGGAAAGGCTGTGTCTGAAGTGTTTGCTGGAGTACTGAACAGTTTATAGGCCTGTTTGTGAGGGGGAAAAATCAGATAAAAATTAATGGAGGGACAGATTATGAAAATCCAAAGCCATGAGGTCTGGGGTGTTTTTCAGCTTTTAGGATTCCATTAGCTGCTAGTTCCAGCTTACAATTCTTTTAAGAGCTAAAAAATCCAACTTGAAAAATTGGAATCCTGTTGTTTTGGAATTTTTTTTCTGTTTGTTTGTTGTTTGCAAGTAATACTCTGTTTTTCTGTTGGTTTCATGTCACTGGCCAGCATGCACACCAAATGCTCTGTGACTTATGGCCTGCAGGTGAGAGAACAGAGCAAGGGAGAACTGTAAATCTATCCAAACACATTCAGCAAATTTGGAACGTTGTGGGGCTCAGTGGGGCATGAAGCCCAAACTAATGCAGTTTTCTTCTGTTGTCTTCTGTTGCATAGTCAGGGAAGAATTTCTGCTTTAATGGGGGGAACGAGCCTGTTAAGATGCAGTTTTTGGCAGAACTGCACTGGTCTGTGCTGACCTGTGGTGAATCCAGTGACTTTTGGTGAAGATTGCAACCAGTGGCCATCCACTGGCCCAAACTCTACTTTCTTAAAATGTCAGGAAAATTAAAATATGTTAGGAAGTTAAAATATGCCTTGTCTAGTACTGTACCAGCATGTCCCAGTCTCTGCAGGCCAGAACTCAATTGTCTGTAGTGCAAATGAGAATCCTCGGTGCTCTGGTCTTAAAATGGCTAAAAAAATCTCCAGGAAATGTAAACAAACAACCCAAACCCCTCTGGTACTACGTCCAAAGGAAAGATTGTGTGAAACACTGGCCTGGCTATTTCAGGAGGTGCAGCACATGCTGTGCCAGCCTTGCTCCTGCATTGCTTTGTGCCAGCACAAACATTCATGTCACTGCTGTGGGTCTGCCTCAAAACCCCTTCTGCCCTTGTGGAAGGAGCCTTTTTAAAAACTGAATTTGTTCTTCACATGTGGTTTGTGTGTGTTTGAAAGGGTTGTTTGGTTTGGTTTGGTTTGGTTTGAATTCCTTTCTGTGTAAAAGATCTCTCGAAAAATCTGATTATTTAAGGAATGAGTGCTCAGAGGTGGGCTTGAAATTATACTTTCTTGTAGTGCTTTACAGATACTTAAGAAATTTCTTTTCCTGAAGTAAAGAGCAAAATTAGGTAGATGTCTGTGGTTCAGGGTGTCTGAACCACCCTGTGTGTGTCTCATAAGCTGTTAGCTCTGTCCTGTGCATGGCAGAAACTGGAGGCAGTGATACCTATGAAATGTATTAAAGATGACATAATAGATTGTGAAGAATGGATGTGCTTTTCTGGATACTATAGTGTTTTGTAATTTTTAACATGCATCTCCTGAATCTGTGCATTTGATGATAATCACTTTGGATTTGTACACGTGAAAAAACAAAGTCTAGTGCCAACTCTGAACATGACTAAAGTTTCATGTACAACAGAAACTTGTTGTTCACTATCGCTAATAGGAGGTATTAAGGTAAAGAAAAGCTGTTTGTTCACTGTTTTGAATTTCACCTAGCTAGAAAAATCAGTCCTGTGACACTCAAAATAGACATCTCATTTACTTTTTAGGTTTCTGAATTTATCTCTGAAATCCTCTTGTCAAGTGTGTGTTAACAAATACATGTTCCAGCCATAATATAGATATTTTAATTTTGTGTACTTGCATTTTGATGCTGCTCTTGTGAATTAGTGAAGATAGGCAGCAGCATCTAACTCCTTCCCTCAGAAAACCCTTTAATCAGTTTAAGTAAAATATTTTTTCCTTCTTTTAGCAGCTCTGGGGCCAGTATGTTTCTAAGGTGAGTACCTCTTTGGAAAGCATACTGAAAACGGGCAGTTTGTAAAAGGGAGAAGTTCTGTTGTGTGCCCTTAGCAGAAAATGTTTCAGAGTTTGTCAAGTCGTGTATGAACAGCATTGCTCCTGATGACTGTGGTACAGCTTGCTGTTGTTGCTGAGCAGCATTATTGTGAAAAAAGGTGTGACCTTAGAAGCAGGTCCCACTCTACATTCATACAAGCAAAACCCAAATACCAGGAACTTGGAGGCCACAGGGCTTGCTGTGTGTAAGGACTAGTGAGTAAATGCTCATAGTGCCAGGGAAATGTCTGATCTCCCTCCAGCTGCCAGAGAGAAGGTCTGTGAGCTTCCTAATCCCCTACCCAGGCTCCTTCCCTGTTCCTGTGTGCTAGGAGCTCCTTTTTGTAGTGCCAGGGGCTCCAGATGTGTACAGACAAAACAGAAGAAGTCCTTCTGCTGTGAGTGTGGAGGAGGGATACAGAAGGCTCAGGGTCAAACCTGCTCCCTGTCACCTCTCCCTCTGTGTTCCTGGGACCAGGAAAGCTCTCCTGTTCTCTTTCCACCCTCAGCTGCTCGTCTCTCTCCCTGTCTAGTCCCAGCAGGAGAATTTGTGAGTGGACTGGGCGAGGAGGCTGACCCACAGCAGAGCAGAAGGCTTCCCTGGTGCTGAGTGCATCAGTTTCCTGGTGGGGTTCCCTGTTCTCCCCAGAGGGCAGGGACACAGGTGGGATGCTGGATTGCTGGCTTTACAGCTGGGTCACAGTAAGTCAGCTAAAAATACTTGTGCAGCTACAGCCTCAGACTCTGTTCCAGGAAAAGTTTCCCTGAAGTGTTGCTTTGATTTGGTCAGGAGGACAACTCATCTGTGGGCCTGTTTGTCTGAAACGGGAATTCTCCTGTGGTGGTTTACAGTGCTCGCTTCTTCCAAAAGTTATGATAACTGTAAAAAAATAACAGAGTGAAAGGGTAAATTTGGGGAAAAAGTCTTATGCCATTTAGTCTTTTTCAGGTTGATTTTTCTTAGTTTGCCGTGTTTCTAAACAGGACAATGCATCCCAGTGGATTTCTGCCTGGCAATACAGAAGACCCTTCTCACGGCTTTCAGCAACAAAGAAAAACCTGCCTTCTTGCCATGCATATCTGAAGGTTGGCTAGAGTCAAAATTACTTATTTAAAATATATAGGTCACTTACTCCCTGTTAGAGGCCTGCTATTTATTTTCTGTCTGCTCAACTATTCAGAAATATTTGGGCTTGCTCTCTCTTTCTGTCTCTTTCTGTCTCTTTCTGTCTCTTTCTGTCTCTCTTTCTCCTCGTTGTAATATATTTTTGGAAGACTGCCCTTTCCATTTTCTGTCTTGAAAGTAAAAGAACAAACCCATCAAATCTTTGTTGCTGTTGTGGCTGTTGACACAATTGCTGTGATTTTGGCGGGGGTGAAAGGGGGAAGAAAAAAGGGGGAAAAATAAAAGACAACAGCCACATCCCTGATTTTATTTTTCCATAGGAAAGCCCCAGTTACCCTGAGACAATGCTCGGCGTCAAAGGCGAACCCTGCTGTTTCTGGTGGCTGAGGTGAGCCTACCTACAAAGGAGCAGGGCACCGCATCAACACCCGGTGACGAAAGGTGCGGCGGAAGATGCGAAAACCCGTTCCGAGGATTTGGGGGTTTTTAATTGTTGCGGTTATTACTTATTTATTTTGCCGTCTCGGTGGGCAGCGGACGAGCCGCTGGGCGAGCGAGCGAGCGGGGAGGGGGTCCCGGGGGCCTCCGGCTCTGTGACCCCGGCAGCGAGAGCCGTGCCTCCAGCGTGGGGAGCCTGTGCAGCACGGGGGAAATGCAGCAGCGCTCGCTCGCTCGCTCGCTCCCTCCCTCCCTGCCTGCCCGGGGGGGTGAAGTGCGAGGCAGCGGGAGGAGCCGTGCGTGTCTCTGTGTGTGTGTGTGTGTGTGTGCGAGCAGCGCCGTGGCCGCCGTGTTTCCTGGTGCCTGCTCCCTGACCCCAGTGGCAGCCCCGATCACTGCACCGCGCCCGCCCTCGCCGCCGCCCCGCTGCCGCTCCCGCAGCCGGAGCCCGGCCGGACCCGGAGCCGCAGCCAGGGCCGCC
>NW_024370374.1:4099808-4100088 GCF_014805655.1 Passer montanus | reverse complement strand
TCTCCTGAACTGACCCCCGCCCCGCCCGGTGCCCGCCGCCCTCAAAAGCGCAGGGCCCGCACGGAGCCCCCGCGGCCCCGATGATGGACAGGAACTACCCCGCGACCCCCGGCTTCGCCGAGCCCCTGGCCCCGGGCACCGCGCCGCCCGCCGCCTCCTGGGCCTACGAGCGCGGCGCCGGCAGCCTCAAGCCCAGGTGAGGAGGGTCCGCCGAGGGGGCAGCGGCAGGAAAGGCCGGGGGCCGCGCCGGGGCCTGGCCGAGGGCGGCCGAGGGGGCCCC